>NC_133109.1:11104155-11404155 GCF_022965805.1 Primulina eburnea | reverse complement strand
TGCCAGAAGTGCGAAGTAAATCGAGGATCGCGATCTGATACAATCGACTTCGGCACTCCATGCAATCTGACCACTTCTCTGACATAGATCTCTGCCATCTGGTCAAATCTGTACGTCATCTTGTACGGCATAAAACATGCGGATTTGGTCAATCTGTCAATTACGACCCAAATCGCATCACAACCTTTGGAGGAACGCGGCAATTGCGTCACAAAGTCCATGGAAATGTGATCCCATTTCCATTCGGGAATGGACAAACTCTGTAATAAACCTCCTGGTTTCTTTCTTTCTGCCTTCACCTGCTGGCAATTCAGACATCTGGAAACAAATTCGGCAATGTCAGTCTTCATTTGTTTCCACCAGAACTGTCTTTTTAAATCGTTATACATCTTTCTGCCACCAGGATGAATACTAAATCGACTGTTGTGCGCTTCTGACAGTATCTGTCGTCTCAAATCTGAAACATTCGGCACAACTAGACGATTATTGACATACAAGACGTTATCACGTACCTGATACTCTGATCGATGTCCTGCTCTGACCATCGATACTGATTTCTGTATATTCTGATCCACTTTCTGAGCTGCCTTTACCTTCAGTATGAGCTCGGGTTCTACTTGCACCGTATAAAGTCTTAACGGTCTATAATCTGTTTCAAATTCTAATCCAGACAAACAGCAGTCCTCTATTAAATTTGAAACACCAATCGTCGACAAGGATAAAGAACATACCTTTCGACTTAGTGCATCAGCTGCTGCATTAGATATCCCTGGATAGTATTTGATTTCACAATCAAAATCTTTAAGCAAATCAAGCCATCTTCGTTGTCTCATATTCAATTCAGATTGTGAAAACAGATATTTCAAACTCTTATGATCAGAATATATCTCAAACTTTTCACCGTACAGATAGTGTCGCCATATCTTTAATGCGAAGACAATGGCTGTCAATTCTAGATCATGAATTGGATAACGGGTCTTATGTGGTTTAAGCTGTCTTGAGGCATAAGCGATAACATGCCCTCGTTGCATCAGCACACATCCCAACCCTCTTGAGAAGCGTCGCAATAAACCACAAAATCACCAGTACCGGATGGAATAGTCAACACCGGTGCACTGGTCAACCTCTTCTTCAACTCCAGAAAACTGGTCTCACATTCTTCAGACCAAACAAATGGAGCATTCTTGTGAGTTAGCTGAGTAATTGGTTTAGCTATGCTCGCAAAATCTTTAATGAAACGACGGTAGTATCCTGCTAAACCCATGAAACTGCGAATTTAAGGTACTGACGTCGGTCTTGGCCAAGAAATCACGGCTTCCACTTTACTGGGATCAACTGATATACCATCTCCTGATATAATATGACCCAGAAATACTACCTGTTTTAGCCAAAACTCAAATTTCGACAGTTTAGCATATAATTTCTCAGTTTTTAAAATTCGCAATATAGTTCTTAGATGCTCAGCATGCTCACTCATATTCTTTGAATAAATCAAAATATCATCGATGAAAATAATCACAAAATCATCGAGATATTTCTGGAAGATACGGTTCATCAATCCCATGAATACAGCTGGAGCATTCGTCAGACCAAACGGCATGACAATAAATTCATAGTGCCCATACCTGGTTCTGAATGCTGTCTTTGAGATATCAGAATCTCTGACTCTCAGCTGATGATATCCCGATCTCAAATCAATCTTGGAATATACTGAAGAACCCTGCAACTGATCGAATAAATCATCTATACGAGGCAAGGGATATTTATTCTTTATCGTTGCCTTGTTCAGTTGCCGATAGTCGATGCAGAGTCTCATCGAACCATCTTTCTTTCTTACGAATAGTACTGGAGCACCCCAAGGAGACACACTCGGTCTGATGTACCCCTTGGCCAGTAAATCTTCCAGCTGATCCTTTAATTCTTTCAGTTCAACTGGTGCCATTCTGTACGGAGCTCTAGAAATCGGTACCGTACCTGGCATCAGTTCAATGCTGAACTCTATCTCTCTAACTGGAGGTAATCCCGGGATCTCATCTGGGAAGACGTCAGCAAACTCACGTACCACTGGCAGATCTGCCAATGCTGGACTCGACTTCAGTAAATCTACTGAATATACAAGGAATCCTTCTGCTCCTTGCTGTAGCAATCGAGTCATAGATAATACGGATACTAAAGGAATTCTCGATCTAGAACCCTTCCCGTAAAATTTCCACTCCTCAGCCATGTCTGGTCTGAATCTTACTATCTTGTGGAAACAATCAACTGTTGCTCTGTACTTGATTAGCATGTCTATACCGATAATACAATCAAAATCGGACAAACCAAGTACAATGCAATCTAACTCAATCTCATGCCCGTCATACTGTAAGCACACAATGGTTAACCGAATTCACGGATATCAAACTCATCCCCAACGGAGAAGAGACAGACACTACAGTAGCTAAAGACTCTACAGGCAATGCATGACTTAATGCAAATCGTTCAGAAATAAATGTGTGTGAAGCACCGGTATCAATTAATACGTAAGCAGGATAACCACATAAAGAACAGTTACCTGCCACCACGTCATCTGGGGCTTCCTGGGCCTGCTCCTCTGTCAAAGCGAAGACTCTGGCCTGCTGTCTCGGAGGCTGACCAACTGTCTGGCTTCCTCCGGGCCTCTGCTGTGACTGAGCTGGCGCTGGCTGAAATGTGTGAACAGCAGCTGATCGTCTCTCAGTCTGTGCTGCTGATCCTGACGACTCGGCCCCCTGAGTTCTCTGCGAACCTCTCTGTGGACACACTTTAGCAAAGTGTCCCGGCTGTTTACAGAAGTTGCAACTACCAGTCACTCCCTGGCATTGCTCGGTTGCATGTCTTCCTCCGCAAGTCTTGCAATAAACTCCAGTGTAACTCTGGCTCAGTCTGGAACCACCGGAGCTGGAAGAACTACTCCCCGATTTCTTGAATTGCTTTCCCCTGGCTTTCAGAAATTCTTTCTTTCCTCCACTACTGCTGCCACTCTCAAATCTGGGAGGTGGTTGCTGTGGTCTCGGTGGAGGCACGAATGAAGCCTCTTTCTGTCTCATCAGACCGGCTTCTGCTCCCTTAGCTCTGTTCAGGGCATCAGTAAAATTATCCGGTCGCCCGGTGTTCACCAATGTGAAAATGTCGGGGTTCAAGCCATTGATGAACTGGTCAGCAGTAGCTTCTTCGCTGTCAGCCACATGTGGAGCAAATTTCAGCAAGGAGGAGAACTTTGACACGTACTCCTCTATGTTCATCGGTCCTTGCTTTAGATTGGCAAACTCCGCCCCCTTATCCTTCCGGTACGACACTGGAAAGAATCGTTGATAAAATTCAGTTCTGAATATATTCCAGGTAATATTCGTACCTCTATGCTCCATGGCTCTCTTCCTCGTAATCCACCAGTCCTTAGCAACATCGTGCAGCTGATGGCCAATCAATTTCACTCTCTTCTCATCCGTATACTCCAAGGATTCGAACAACATCTCTATATCATCGAGCCAACTCTCGCATTCCACAGCGTTCTCTGTGCCTTTCAAGGTCGGCGGATGAAATGATTGAAATCGTTTCAGTAACGTTTCCATTGGAGTTGGAGTGACATCATTGGAGGATTTGATGTACTTCCCTGTTCTGGTACTCGTCTCGGAGCATATCTAATAATCAAATAGATTAGTAACAGATACAACAATTCTGTTGCAACCTCCTCTGATTATCTTACTGCTGATCTAGAATCAGTACTGATCCAATCTCAATAAAACATATTACTATATCAAATCAGATAAACAAGTAACATGTAATAAAGCAGTAAGACATTCTAGCATTCAAAAGCAGGAAAGTAAGCCTCAGTCTACCCCGCTCACTAGCCTCTTCTATCTCAATCTAAAGGATCTATCGCTCTGATACCATCTGTTGTGGGGACCCGGACGCTAATCATCTTTTTAATCATGATTGAGACTAATTAATCAAGTATAATAAACAGGGTCTAAATTTTTATTTTTTTTTTTAAATGCGGAAGGTAATGGAATCAAACTCCTATACATATCAGTATAAAAGCATAAATCTGATAAAATATACAAACATACGCACTCAGGTTCAACAACTATTATCAAGTGTTTAAACCCTAGCTCTAGTCCAAGTCCGGTATCACCACTCTAATCTCAGTCTGTCTTCATCTCTGTGACCCTGTACCTGTCCCACCTGTTGTCATGCACACATACAAACAAGACAACAGCCGGATAACTCCGGTGAGATATAAATATACCAGTATAAACAATGTATTATATGCAATCATATAAAACATATATAAAAGCATAAACAAACATCAAAACATGTATCTAATCCGATTACATGAATTAATGACTCGTGATCTAATCTTATCTTATCTCAAATCTAGGGATCCCAATCTAATTTAGACTTTGGTATGCTGTATCGAGTGTGTCTGAGATAGACGTCGATCTACATCTGAAGCTCGTCGATACACCGTAAGTCTAGAGTCTTATCGGTTCTGAGAAAGACTCGGCGGTTCTGCCCTAGCTAGGCTGTCTGCCCTAGACTCGGACTCTGACCCTGTTCTAAGTCAATACATGCACATATCAATCTGATAATCTGCAAATATCAATGCAATAAAGTAAAGTATGTGATTTAGGGAAACTCAAGTCAAACCTAACTCGAGTTGTGCAATCCCGAATCAACATTTATTTATACCTTTCTTGCTGTTGATCTGATACAATCAAAGTCTTGATTCGAAGTCTGTCACTGTTCAATCTGGCAATGACAATATCAATATTCTGTATCAATATTCTAATCAAATCATAACATCTCTGTTTTATCAAATTCTGACGGTACAACCGTACAATCTTGCGATACTGATAATACTATATCAGTCTATATCAATTCCAAACGTTTACAATCAACCACCATCCAAATCTGATGTCAACTCTAGTCAATTTCATTCTGAAATTCATAACAATTCCATATTCAGTCCGTTTCTTAATCTGACTTCGATTCTACGCTGTCTAACATGTCAAGAATAACATATATGACGTGTATTCAATTCTAACAACATCATAATTTCAAAACATGTCAAAACGTAGTAAAACTTACGTCCAGTTGTAGCCTACGTCGATAGGAACTCGGTACCGAAGTCGGATTTAAATTTGGACGGACGGATTTTCGCAAAATCTCAATTTAAGATAAAAATACGAGGTTGGCTTTGATTTCTCGATTTCCTTTCATTTTCTCGTTTCTGAAGCAAAGATATACATATATATATATATACCTTGCATGCATTACACGACGTGGCCCATTCTTTCACCGAACACGTCTTAATGTCCGCCCGGGCGAGTAACTCTCGGCCCTCGAAAATTCAAGCAGTCTCGCTCGGGCGAGCACAAACTTCCGCCCGGGCGAGTAACTCTCGGCCCTCTTCCACTAGGCACTCGCGCTCGGGCGGTTAAAAACTTCCGCCCGGGCGCGCCATCTTCGACCAACAATTTAGTCTTCTCAAATTAATCTCAAAATGGTCCGGGTTATAATCGTGTCCACTAATAATCAATAATCTCCGATTAACATGATATAAAATCTTGGGCATTACAATTGTGATGTCCGAGCATGCAGATAGGTGCTCCTGGTAGAGTGCACTGAACAACCCTCTATAAAGGACTTTCCAAGTGGTTCTCACTTATCGAGTGAAAACGTCCTAGTTTATGGTTGTACACCATTAGTCCTTATGACCGGGACAACATTGAGACTCTATGTGCTAGCGTTTCACTTTGACTTGTTTACCGACTCTTGTGGAGTCGTCAGGTGGCAAGGTTGGGTGTTACGGCGAAGCATATAAGAGTCGATGCATTTTAGCCGGGGATTCATCGCTTATCTACGGGTATGGATATCCTATGTGTTTTTCATGTATGTGTGGGTTGAAATCTCTGATCAGAGTATGGTGGTAATTATGAAAGAGGTTTCATAGATTACACCATCGGTGCAACCACAACATGACACATAGTATCGATTCATTGACAACTCTCGATAAACCAATAGTTGTCGAATCGGTCGGGATATATGAGTTGAAGGGACCGTACTGTACGCTAACCATAATTGAATGGTTCTTGCAGGTACTATCATGTGATACCTAGGGAATCACGTAAGCGATGCTGCTAGGCGTTTAACGTGATTGGTTGGGTACTATCAGACTTGAGTTCTGACGTTCTTACTATCAAGGAGTTGATAAGTAAGAATGGAGCAATTGGGGTATGCTCGAATAAGGACATGTTTAGTCCGAATCACATAGAGATGTGAACCCACGGCTAGTTGTATCAATGAACCATTGAGGGCTACACAAGTATTAGCTTTGTAAATCCCGATGAGAAGTAAAATAGTTCAATGTGTTGAACGGCTTATAAATGTGTTTATAAGTGTAAAGAAAAATAGAAGTATGACTTCTATGAGAGAAATATAAATTTTAATTTATGGAAGTGTTCCTTAGATTAAAATTTGGCCAAGTAAATAATGTAGTTGAAAATTGTGATTTTCACAAACATTATTGAGGACTAAATTAAATTAATTCAAGTGTTGAATTAATTAAACACTAGTGGACCTAGTAGATTCTAAATAATTAAATAATTAATTCAAGTCCCACTAGTTAAATAATTATTTTAATTGAGCTTTACAAGACTCAATATAATTTAATTAATTCAAGTGTTGAATTAATTAAATTATATTGAGTCTTGTAAAGCTCAATTAAAATAATTATTTAACTAGTGGGACTTGAATAAATTCAAGTAATATTTAATTAATCTCAAATGTGTTTGAGATAATTAAAAATTTAGTCCATGGTTTTTAATGTGTTAGAAACCATATGATATATGTGAGACATGCTAGGGTTTGCATGCTTGGGAGGTGAAGAGGTGTGGATTACTTTTTATTAAAAAATTCAAAGGCATGCAACTTTTGAGAGACAACTTTTCACAAAACCAAGGCTAGTCTCCCACACACTCCCATTCCCTCACTTGGCCGAAATTTCCCATCCATTTTCTCTCCCATTTTTCTTCCATTTTTGTTCTCATTTCTTGGAGAGTAAAATCTTCTCTTTGAAAAATCCTTAAGTTTTTCTAGTGCAAAACTTAAGGGGGTTTGCCTTGCTAGTGGTGGGCCTTATTTCTTGAAGGAAAGAAGGAGGAGCTTGTAGATTTGTCTACCAAAGAAGAGCTTTGTTGTTTACAACAAAGTTGGTGCCATTCATCAACCTTGTGAGGTTGATAGGTATATCACTTTCTAACACCCTATGAATGAGTTCTTGATGTTTATTGTATTTTTGCTACACAAATGTATAGGGGCCGAAATTTTTTAAATTTTATGCTTCCGTTGCTTGTTTTCGGGCTCCCTAAATCGTTCCTAACAAGTGGTATCAGAGCTATGGTTACCATTTTGTGTAGCATAATACAATAATATTATGTTGAGATCGATTTCTAACCGCTTGAGAATTTTTGTGCATGAAAATCCATAAGGCCGAAAATTTTGGAATCAAAACAAAAAAAAATATTATTTTTTCGGGCAGCAACAGGGCTGTCCGAGCTGCCCAGAAATTTCGGGCAGCAAAGGGCAGCCCCTCGAAAAAGTGCAAGTTTTTAAATAAAAAAAAAAAAAATTTTGTTGCTGGAATCCGGCGACGGAGCTCCGGCGACGGCAATGACGGCTAGGGTTTCCAAAAGTGTTTTGGAGAATCTTAGTGTCATGGGCCTTGAGATGTTGGGCCATTGGATGGACAATATAATTTGTGAAATTTAAATGGGCCAAAATATTTTTGGTGAAAAATGGTTTTTGGGCCCTTAAGTTTAAATATACAATTGTTGCACATATTTTCTCATAAAATAAATAATTGAAGTTGGACTTTCATTACTTATAGTAAATTGTGATTTACAAGAAATTCGATTATGAATAAATTAATTTGAAAGTAGACAAAGGTGTTTGTATAATTTGTTAATTTAATTTATAATTGTGGCGGTTAGTGATTGGATCAAGATATATAATATTGGATCAATTAATTATAGTGATAATTAATTGATGGTGTATGATATGTGATATTATGCATGAAGGATGATCAAAAGCCCAAGCCCAATTTGCTAGGTGTATGCTAGGATATTTGTGTTGAATGATTGTAATAATTATCAATTTAAAGTGGGCTTGGTTTATGGCCCGTTCCCACCCCATGAGATGTATCCCTATGTGCCATGGATATTTAATTGTAAATATTAGAATAGTGGAAGATCAAGATTGGAAGATGGTGGCTTTGGTGATTATGAAGATCGAAGACATGTAATATTGGATGCTAATGTAATAATGTAGTTGCATTGCATCCCTTGCATTTACCCTAGGATTGGACCTAGGCCCGTGTTTAGCTCACACGAGCCATTAGTTTTGGGGCAATTGATCATCCTTGTACTGTTTTCTATTTATAATATATGCATGATATGTTATAAATAATGAGTATGTGCGTTATTATTATGATAATAACAAAGTTGCATGAATCCGACAAACATACGATCAAACATGGCGAGCTTTTAAAATAAAATTAATGATGAGACCTTTCAAAATTAAAAAACCCTCATTTTGAATTAGATTCAAAATTAATATCAAGTCCGAAAAGAGGAATTATAAATTTGTTTATAATTTCCTTGTCTTCCATCGACAATGGATGCATGATGAACGCTACCCGTACTCGGGGCTCGGCTCATATTATTGAGGGGGCCCTGGTTGCCGGAAAGCTATGACATCCATTGACATAGTGATGTGAACTACGTGGAACTCCCATGATTTCGGCTCATATTATTGAGGAAACTCATGGCGACCGTCCATTAAGGTTCAATATCGATGGGTTAGGCTTGACACGTAAAGATGAACGACGTCATATTATTGGGTCCTAATCAAACGTGAGACAAAAGTATACGTAGAGGGTTGCATAGCGATGCAATTGGAAACTACCTTTTAGGAATTGTGATTGGTCGATATTATTCGGGATCACAATTGGCTAATTGGACCTTACGTACCTACTGAGGAAAGTGTTTCCCGTTTTCACTAGAGGGTAGTGAAAATGTCAAAACAGTGGGGGCGATAATTTATAAAGTAAAAGTCCAAACTTTATATCTTATTAAATATTTTAAAATAGTCATTAACATTTATCTGTTTTACTTTTCAGTACAAATCTGTGACAATGTCATCAATTCGCAACCCGTTTTCCGTAATTCTCGAAAAACACGTTCTAATCGGACCAAAATATATCACTTGGCTAAGAAATTTAAAGATTGTCTTATACTCGGAGAAAATCGCATACACACTGACTGAGTCGCCCCCTGCTGAGGCTCCGACCAGCTGCACTCCTGAGGAATTGCAGACCTACAAGGATTGGTGCGACCATGACTTGAAGGCGAGGTGTTATATGCAGGCTTCGATGAACGATGAGCTGCAAAGGCGATTCGAGGATGCTAAGAATGCTGCTGACATTCATATGCACCTCAAGGAGCTCTTCGGTGAGCAAACTCGGCCTTTGAGGCATGCCACAGTAAAGGAGCTCATCACTTTACGCATGCGAGATGGGACTTCGGTCCATGAGCATGGCCTAAAGTTGATTGGGCTCGTGGACAAGCTTGTTGGCATGGATTTGATCTTGCCATCGGAGTTGACCACGGATGTGCTGTTGCTGTCGCTGCCTAGCTCTTTCGATCCTTTTGTCGTGAACTTCAATATGAACAAGCTCGAGCCCAGCCTTGAAGAGTTGGTGAACATGCTTGTGACCTTTGAGTCCACCATCAAAAAGGAGAAGTCGGTTCTTTATGTGGGCTCTTCATCTGGCACGAAGACCGGTCCACCTGGGAAAGGAAAGAAGCGTTCTTTCAAGCGCCCCAAGAAGAGCGAGCTCTTGAAGAGGCAGACTCCGAGTCCCGTAGTGGCAGCCGCGCCAGCCAAGGCTGAGAAGACAGTTGACATCTGTCATCACTGCAAGAAGCCTGGACATTGGAGGCGTAACTGCAGGGAATATCTTGCGCAGAAGGGTTCTGGCAAGGGTATGTTCTATATTGAAGTAAATATCTCGATTAATTCTACTTCTTGGGTATTAGATACCGGCTGTGGCTCACATCTCTGTAATGATTTGCAGGTGATGGGAAGAACTAGGAGGCTCCGAGAAGGTGAGACCTTCCTGAGGATGGGCAATGGAGCAAGGGTTGCTGCCAAAGCCGTAGGAGATGTTTATTTAATATTGAACAATGATTTTAAGCTTGTTTTGAGAGATGTTTTGTATGTACCAGACTTGGTTAAAGACATTATTTCCATTTCTATGCTTGATATTGATGGATTTTCTTGTTTATTTGGCAAAGGTGTTTGCAATATTTACAAGAATGAATGTTTAGTTGGTACGGGTGAACTTGAAAACAATCTCTACACCTTAAAATTAAAAGATATTCCACTTAACAATGTCCAAACGATAACAACAACAAATAAGCGCAAACAAGATACTCTTAATTCGGCACAATTATGGCATGCTCGATTAGGTCATATTTCCCTAAGAAGGATGAACAAGCTAGTGGGAGTTGGCATGTTTGATATGTCCGATATTAATGCTCTCACGACTTGTAAATCCTGTCTAAAAGGAAAGATGACCAAAATTCCTTTTAAGGGCCATGCGGAGCGAGCCAAAGGGTTATTGGATTTGATCCATACCGACGTGTGCGGTCCACTTAGCATCACCACTAAGCATGGACATTCCTACTTCATCACCTTTACCGATGACTTTTCGAGGTATGGGTATGTGTATTTGATGAAATACAAGTCTGAAGCCTTTGAAAGGTTCAAAGAATTCAGAAGTGAAGTAGAGAAACAATTGGGACGAAGCATCAAGACACTTCGATCGGATCGAGGTGGTGAGTACTTGAGTGCCGAGTTCCAAGAGTATCTTAGAGAGAATGGGATTCTCTCGCAGTGGACTCCGCCCGCTACACCACAATTGAATGGTGTTTCGGAGCGTCGTAACCGGACTTTGATGGACATGGTTCGGTCTATGATGGGGTTCACGGAGTTACCGCCATCTTTTTGGGGATATGCGCTTGAAACAGCGGCACTGTTGTTGAACAATGTCCATACAAAGGCAGTTGACAAAACTCCATATGAGATATGGATGGGTAAGCCTCCCAAGTATTCTTATCTTAGAATATGGGGGTGTCCTGCTTATGTGAAGCAGACAGTGGGAGATAAATTGGATAGTCGATCCATTTTATGCTATTTTGTGGGATATCCAAGGAATTCAGTTGGATATTACTTCTATCATCCCCAAGAAACAAATGTGTTTGTTTCTAGGAACGCAACCTTTTTGGAAAAGGAATTTCTATTGGATAGAAAAGGCGAGATGATAGAACTCGAAGAGGTTCGAGAGACACCCACAGTTGTAGAACCCACACCCAATGAGCTAAGTGAGGAGATACAAGCTCCTAGAAGATCCGAGAGGGTCTCAAGACCACCTGTAAGGTATGGTCTGCTTCTTGAAGAGGGCCATGATGAGCCTAATCTTGGATGTGATCCAAGGACCTTCAAAGAAGCGTTATCGGATGCCGATTCATCCAAGTGGCTTGAAGCAATGGAATCTGAGATGAATTCCATGCATTCGAACCAATTGTGGAATCTTGTGGATCCACCTGAGGGAACTGTTCCCATAGGGTGTAAATGGATTTACAAGAGGAAACTTGGGGCGGATGGGAAGGTATTGACCTTCAAAGCGCGATTGGTAGCAAAAGGGTATACTCAAAGACAAGGTGTTGACTATGAGGAAACCTTTTCTCCAGTTGCGATGTTCAAGTCCATTAGGATATTGCTAGCCATAGCTGCATGGTATGACTATGAGATATGGCAGATGGATGTGAAGACAGCCTTCCTTAATGGGGATATTAAGGAAGAAATTTACATGTCTCAACCTGAAGGGTTTACATCCATCAGAAGTGAGCATATGGTATGCAAACTTCAAAGATCTATTTATGGTCTTAAGCAGGCATCGAGGAGCTGGAACCTCAGATTCGATAGTACAATCAAAGAGTTTGGTTTTACTAAGAATCCTGAGGAACCCTGTGTGTATAAGAAGGTCAGTGGGAGTGCTGTGACATTCCTTGTTCTTTATGTTGATGACATTCTACTCATTGGGAATGATGTAGGAATGTTGCAATCAACAAAGATATGGTTAGCAAGTAAGTTCTCAATGCAGGACTTGGGTGAAGCATCTTTTGTATTGGGAATACAGATCTATAGAGATAGATCAAGAAGATTGCTTGGTCTCACCCAGTCCACATACATTGATACCATCGTGAAGCGGTTCTCGATGGATGAGTCCATGAGAGGACATCTACCAATGTATCATGGCGTGTCTCTATCCAAGTCTATGTCTCCCAAGACTGATGCAGAGATAGCGGCGATGACACGAATTCCGTATGCTTCGGCTATTGGTAGTATCATGTATGGGATGATATCTACACGTCCTGACGTGGCATTTGCACTAAGTGTAGTGAGTAAATATCAATCCAACCCTGGTCTTCCACACTGGAAAGCTGTGAAAGACATCCTCAAGTATTTGAGAAGGACCAATAAGTTGTTTTTGGTCTATGGTGGTGGAGAACTAAAATTGGAAGGCTATACCGACTCTAGCTTCCAAAGCGATGTTGATGACTCGAAGTCAACCTCCGGATTCATATTCATGCTCAATGGTGGTGCTGTCTCTTGGAAGAGTTCCAAGCAAGAAAGTACTGCGGATTCCACCACTGAAGCAGAATATATTGCTGCATCGGCTGCAGCAATGGAGGCTGTTTGGATTAGGAATTTCGTCAAAGAGTTGGGCGTCATTCCAAATGGAGTTGCTCCTATCCCGGTGATGTGCGACAACACGGGAGCCATAGCTCAGGCGAAGGAGCCAAGGTCTCATCAGAAGTCCAAACACGTATTGAGAAAGTACCACATCCTCAGAGAGATCGTGGAAAGAGGAGATGTCACGATTGACAAAGTCGGCTCCGCAGATAATGTTGCTGATCCACTAACTAAGCCTTTACCAGGACCATCATTCGAGAAGCATCGCGAATCAATGGGTCTGAAGTATATGGGTAGTTGGCTCTAGTGCAAGTGGGAGATTGTTAGAGTAGGTACACGTCGAGCCAAGTGTTGGCCGACTGTTCACGATGAAACTCTTTGTATAAACGATCTTTATTTTTAATAATATTTGAATTTATTAATTTGGCGCATCTTATCTTTATACCCATGCGAGTTGCATAGATAAAGTCCTTGAATATACAAATAGTAGAAAGAATATGAGATGCTCATATGATGAGTATCATGAAACTCATATTTGTAATACTGTATATTCTAAATTGTTCCTAGTCGATTCAGCCGCCACTAAGAAGGATATAGGCCGCTCGAGTTAGAGACTAGTATCTGCGATGTGAGTACCATGTTTCATTGGTAGGGGACATTGTGATGTCCGAGCATGCAGATAGGTGCTCCTGGTAGAGTGCACTGAACAACCCTCTATAAAGGACTTTCCAAGTGGTTCTCACTTATCGAGTGGAAACGTCCTAGTTTATGGTTGTACACCATTAGTCCTTATGACCCGGGACAACATTGAGACTCTATGTGCTAGCGTTTCACTTTGACTTGTTTACCGACTCTTGTGGAGTCGTCAGGTGGCAAGGTTGGGTGTTACGGCGAAGCATATAGGAGTCGATGCATTGTAGCCGGGGATTCATCGCTTACCTACGGGTATGGATATCCTATGTGTTTTTCATGTATGTGTGGGTTGAAATCTCTGATCAGAGTATGGTGGTAATTATGAAAGAGGTTTCATAGATTACACCATCGGTGCAACCACAACATGACACATAGTATCGATTCATTGACAACTCTCGATAAACCAATAGTTGTCGAATCGGTCGGGATATATGAGTTGAAGGGACCGTACTGTACGCTAACCATAATTGAATGGTTCTTGCAGGCACTATCATGTGATACCTAGGGAATCACGCAAGCGATGCTGCTAGGCGTTTAACGTGATTGGTTGGGTATTATTAGACTTGAGTTCTGACGTTCTTACTATCAAGGAGTTGATAAGTAAGAATGAAGCAATTGTGGTATGCTCGAATAAGGACATGTTTAGTCCGAATCACATAGAGATGTGAACCCACGGCTAGTTGTATCAATGAACCATTGAGGGCCACACAAGTATTAGCTTTGTAAATCCCGATGAGAAGTAAAATAGTTCAATGTGTTGAACGGCTTATAAATGTGTTTATAAGTGTAAAGAAAAATAGAAGTATGACTTCTATGAGAGAAATATAAATTTTAATTTATGGAAGTGTTCCTTAGATTAAAATTTGGCCAAGTAAATAATGTAGTTGAAAATTGTGATTTTCACAAACATTATTGAGGACTAAATTAAATTAATTCAAGTGTTGAATTAATTAAACACTAGTGGACCTAGTAGAGTCTAAATAATTAAATAATTCAAGTATTGAATTAATTAAATTATATTGAGTCTTGTAAAGCTCAATTAAAATAATTATTTAACTAGTGGGACTTGAATAAATTCAAGTAATATTTAATTAATCTCAAATGTGTTTGAGATAATTAAAAATTTAGTCCATGGTTTTTAATGTGTTAGAAACCATATGATATATGTGAGACATGCTAGGGTTTGCATGCTTGGGAGGTGAAGAGGTGTGGATTACTTTTTATTAAAAAATTCAAAGGCATGCAACTTTTGAGAGACAACTTTTCACAAAACCAAGGCTAGTCTCCCACACACTCCCATTCCCTCACTTGGCCGAAATTTCCCTTCCATTTTCTCTCCCATTTTTCTTCCATTTTTGTTCTTCATTTCTTGGAGAGTAAAATCTTCTCTTTGAAAAATCCTTAAGTTTTTCTAGTGCAAAACTTGAGGGGGTTTGCCTTGCTAGTGGTGGGCCTTATTTCTTGAAGGAAAGAAGGAGGGGCTTGTAGATTTGTCTACCAAAGAAGAGCTTTGTTGTTTACAACAAAGTTGGTGCCATTCATCAACCTTGTGAGGATGATAGGTATATCACTTTCTAACACCCTATGAATGAGTTCTTGGTGTTTATTGTATTTTTGCTACACAAATGTATAGGGGCCGAAATTTTTTAAATTTTATGCTTCCGTTGCTTGTTTTCGGGCTCCCTAAATCGTTCCTAACAACAAGTCCAACATATTAAATAATTAAAGTTTTAATGGACTTTGATTAAATTAATTAAATTAGTTAGACTAGTCCAATTAATTAAATCAAGCCCATTAATGTTAATTATGTAATTAGAGTTTAATTTATTATAAATAACATATGTTAAGAAAAACCTTAAAAAACCACCAACCAAAATTCGAGAGACCCACCTCCAAGGAAAGGAAAATTCGGCCACTTGCTTTTAAGGAAAAAAAATTATTGTGCAGTCTCTCAATTATTTTCTCTTCAACGCAAATTTTTTTTTTTTAAATTTCTAGTGCAAATTGAAAAAGAATAAATCATCTAGTCGTGGACCTAATTCGAAGTAGATCGAAGAACGTTCGTATGGATTCACGAAGAGCTATCTCCGCTAACCCCGGAATAGTTGGAGCCACGTGATTTATTCACCAAAGGTATAATTACTAAACATCCTATGTATGTTTGATTATGAAAATCATACGAGCGTCCAAATCAAATATATTTTGATTGTCAAAATAAAATAAAAATTTTAAAACTTCCGCTGCGTTTGGGCGTGTAGAAAACCGGATCTAACAGTGGTATCAGAGCCAGGTTTTCTAAATCGTATGGTTTTTAAATCATATTGAATAATTATTTCTAACCACACAAGAAAATTTTTCAGAAAATTGATGCACCATTAAAAAGTTTATTTTTCCAGAAATTAAATAAAAAAAAATTATGGGGGCTACCCGGAACTGTTCCGGGCAGTGCACTGTGCGCGCCTGCGCGCACAGCGTGCCGCCGCGCAGGCGCCCGCGCGCACAGGGCCCTTGCGGCTGCCCGAAACGTTCGGGCAGTGTGGCGGGCAGCGCGGGCGGCTGCCCGGGAGTGTCTCGGGAACCGTTCTGGATGATGGGCTTGAATTGTTTGGGCCTAGGGTGCAATTTTCTGATTTTTCAATTTTTTGGGTTAAATGGCTATTTTCGAAAATTGGTTCAATTTTTATTTTGGAAAATTGATTTTTAGAAAATTAATAATTTTCTTGCGAAATAAATAATTAGAATATGATTTTAATTATTTATGGTAAAAATGAGTTTTTACAAGAAATCAATTATTATTGATTTAATTGGAAATTAAATAAAGGGGTTTATTTAATTTGTTAAATTCTTTAATATTTGTGGTGGTTAGTCATAAATTATTCGATATATGATTTATCAATTAATTAAATTGTTTAATTAAATTGATGTTAATATTTGATATTAAATGTATGAAGGATGATCGAGAGCCTTGACCAATGTGTTAGGTGTATGTTAGGATATTTTACTCTTTTGTTCATTTTTTAATATTTGATATTAGTAAAGTGTGCCTTGTTTATGGCTCGTTCCCACATCATGAGATGTATCCCTTATGTGCCATGGCTATTTAAATGTAATTATTAGAAATAGTGGGAGATCAAGACTGGAAGATGGTGGGCCCGATGATCAATATGAAGACATGTAAAATATTGGAAGCTCTTGTAATTGTTGCATTTGCATCCCTGCATTCACCTAGGTTTTGGACCTGGATCCATGTTTGGCTCACATGGATCTAATAGTGTTGGCAATCGATCATCCTTATTTATTGTTGAATGTCATATTATGATATATGTGGTATATAGTAGTATGCATGTATGTGTATTATTATATGATATAGTTGCATGAATCCGGCAAACATACAAACTCGTGGCACGTGATTTTTAAATTAAAATGATGAGACAATTTTAAAATTAAAATCCCTCATTTTGAATATGATTCAAAATTTATATCAAATCGAAAAAGTAAAAATTAAAAGAGTTTGATTTTTCCTTGCCTTCCATCAACCGTGGTTGCATGTTGATCGCTACCCGCGGACATTGTCTGGCTCATATTATTGGGGAGGCCTGGACGCCGGAAAGCTGTGACTTCCACCGGACATATGATGTGAATTGAGTGGAACTCCCATGACTTCGGCTCATATTATTGGGGGAACTCATGGCGACCGTCTACTACAATTCAATATTGATGGGTTGGTTTGACACGCGAAAATAAACGACGTCATATTATTGGGTCCTTATTAAACGTGAGGCAAAACACGCGGAGGTTGTATATGGATACAATTGGATTCTACCTTTTAGAAATTATAATTGGCTGATATTATTCGGGATTATAATTGGCTAATTGGACTCTACGTGCCCACTAAGGAAATATGATTTCCCTTTTTTATCAGAGGGTGGTGGAAATGTCAAAATAGTGGGAAAGAGATTTATAAAATAAAATCCATATTTTATATCTTAAAATTATTTTAAAATAATTAGCAACCATTATTCTGTTTCAGTATCAGTATATTTTCGATTTCGTTACGTAATACTTTTTTATTAAAAAGCTAATCGAATCTAATTTTCAAGACTGGTTGGGAAAATTGTTCTGAATTCAGAGAAAATGGCATACACACTAATGTTAGTCTTGTTGAACTGACAAAAGCATGCAAGATGGTAGGACCATAGTATGCAAGCTAAAGTGTAACATGCTCTCTTTTATGTCAAACGAACAGTAGAGACAGTTTGAGGAAATTTGGAATGCTACTGACATTCGAATGCACGTGCAAGAGTTGCATGGTGCATGAAACTATGCACACCACTTTCAAGGAGCTCATGACTACATGCATGCAAGATGGGGCTCTTGCCCATGAGCGTGGTGTACATATGATTGGGCTTATTGAAAATGTGGTGGGCCTGGAATATGTGATTCCTAACGAGTTTTTTGATGACATCAATTTGTTGTCTTTCTCTTCCTCATTTGACGGGGTTATGGTGAACTTCAATTTGAATAAGATAGATGATAGCCTTGATGAGCTAGTCAATACGCTTAAAACTTATGAGATCACCATAAAACAGGAAATTATTGTTTTTCTCATGGGCAACTCGTCAGACGAAAATGGCCCACAAGGTAAGGGAAAAAAATGTTCTGCCCCTCACAAGAAAAACAATCCCAATAAGAGGCAAACTCTGAAAGACACTTAAAAGGTCTACAAAGCCCGATTAGTCAGAACATATTTATTTCACTGCAAGAAGTTCGGACATAAGAAATTATATGCGCCAGAAATGTTCTGAAAATGATAAGTGAATGTCCAAGTAAACATGATTTCAACAACAAATAAAAAAAAAGAAAGTTAGATGATCCAAATCTCACACAAATATGGCACGCTAGACTATGTCACATTTCCCAAAGAAGGATGCTCAAACTAGTGGGAGAAGGCATGTTTGACTTGTCAGACATAAATTCTCTACTTTCTTGTAAATCATGTCTAAAAAGAAAAATGACAAAGACTCCATTCGATGGAAACGTGGAACATGCACATGGTCTACTGGATTTGATCCACACAGACGTTTGTGGCCCGCTAAGTGTTAGCACAAAATATGAGAAATCCTACTTCGTTACCTTTACTGATGACCATTCGAGGTATTGGTATGTTTATATGATGAAACACAAATCTGAAGCATTTGAAAAGTTCAAAGAATTCAGATCTGAAGTAGAAAATCAGCTAGAAAGAAGTATTAATGCACTTCGATCTGGTCGAGGTGGAGAATACTTAAGTGCTGAATTTTTGGGTTATCTAAAAGAGAATGTGATTCTCTCACAGTTGACTATACCAGCAACACCACAATTGAATGGTGTTTCTGAACATTATAAGCGAACCTTGTTGGACATGGTTCGATCAATGATGAGATTCACTGAATTGCCTACATCGTTTTGGGGCTTTGCGCTTGAAACTGCGACAATGTTGTTGAATAATGTTTATACTAAAACAGTGGATAAAACACCATATGAGATATGGATGGGTAAAACTCCCAAATATTCTTACATGAGAATATGAGGATGTCCTGCTTACGTGAAGCAGACAGTGGGAGACAAATTGAATAGTAAATCCACTTTGTGCTACTTTGTAGGATATCCAAATAATTCTGTTGGATATTATTTCTATCATCCCAATGAAGCAAAATGTTTGTTTCAAGAAATGCCACATTTTTGGAAAGAGAATTTCTATTAGATAGAAAATGAAAGATGATAGAACTTGAAGAAATTCAAGATACTCCCTCAACTATAGTAGTTGAACCTAATCCCCAACAACCAGAAGTTGAAGTACAAGCTCCTAGAAGGTCTGATAGGGTTATTAGACCACCTGCAAGATATAAGCTTCTTCATGAACAAGGCCATGATGAGTCTTGTGTTGGATATGATCCAATGAATTTCAAAGAAGTATTATCTGATACTGATTCAACCAAATGGCTTGAAGCCATGCAGTAAGAAATAGACTCTATGTATTCAAACCAAGTCTGGACATTAGTGGATCCACCTGAGGGAATCGTTCTCATAGGATGCAAATGGATCTACAAAAGAAAGCTTGGGGCGGATGGGAAGATAGTGGTTGCAAAAGGATATACTCAAAGGCAAAGAGTTGACTATGAGGAAACTTTTTCACCAGTTGCTATGTTTAAGTCCATTAGAATACTACTAGCCATAGCAGCATGGTATGACTATGAGATATGGCAAATTGATGTAAAGACTGCATTCCTCAATGGAGACATCAAAGAAGAAATTTATATGTCTCAACCTGAGGGATACACATCAGTAGAAGTGAGCATAAGGTATGCAAACTTCAGATATCAACATATGGTCTCAAGCAGGAGTCAAGGAGTTGGAACCTCAGATTTGATAGCACTATCAAAGAGTTTGGTTTTGCTAAAAATCCTGAGGAACCATATGTGTACAAGAAAATTAGTGGGAGTGCAGTGACATTCCTAGTACTTTACGTTGATGATATCCTGCTCATTGAGAATGATGTAGGATTATTGCAATCAACTAAAGTATGGTTGGCCTATAAATTCTCCATGAAAGACATGTGTGAAGCATCCTATGTATTGGGAATACAAATCTATAGAGATAGATAAAAAAGATGCTAGGACTCACCCAAGTCACATATATCGATATCATTCTAAAACGATTCTCTATGGAAGAGTCCAAGAGAAGATACTTACCAATATGTCATGGTATTACTCTATCTAAAGCTATGTGTCCCAAAACTGATGAAGAGATAGAGATGATGACACGTATTCCATATGTGTCAGCTATTGGTAGTATCATGTATGGTATGATATCAACATGTCCTGATGTTGCTTACGCTTTGAGTGTTACAAGAAGATATCGGGCGAATCCTGGTCCAATGCATTGGAAGACCGTGAAAGATATTCTTATGTACTTGATAAGAACTAAGAACTTGTTCATGGTCTAAGGGGGTGGAGAATTAAAATTGGAAGGCTACACTGATTCTAGCTTCCAATGTGACGTAGATGATTCGAAATCAACCTCTGGTTTTGTATTCATGCTATATGGTGCGGCTGTATCTTGGAAAGGTTCCAAGCAAGACACGTTGCGGATTCCACTACTGAAGCTGAATACAGTGTTGCATCTGATGCAGCCAAAGAGGTAGTTTGGATGAGGAATTTTGTCCAAGAGTTGGACGTCGTTCCTAATAAAGTTGATCCAGTCCCGGTGTACTGCGACAACACTGGTGCCGTTGCGCAAGCAAAGGAACCAAGGTCTCATCAAAGATCCAAACATATACTGAGGAAGTTCCACATCATATGGGAGATTGTGGGAAGAGGAGATATATCAGTCGAAAGAGTCCCCTCTGCAGATAATGTTGCTGATACACTTGCATAGACCTTGCCAGGACCATTGTTTCAGAAGCATCGCGAAACAATGGGATTAAAGTGAAGGGTAGTTGGCTCTATGGCAAGTGGGAGATTGTTAGAGTAGATGCCCTGCAAGCCAACGGTTGGCTAGGGAATTTATTGACTCAAGTGAAATAAACAATCTTTATTTTAATATAATTTAACTTTTAATGGTTTCGTAATACTTTATCTGTATACCCATGCAAGCAGCATAGATAAAGTCCTTGATTATGCTTTAATACAAATGAATCGTAATTCGATGTTGAAACTCATTTGTAAACACTGCATATTCTAAATTCGTTCCTAGTCGATTCAGCCGCCTAAAACATGGATAAAGGTCGCTTGAGCTCGAGACTAGCATCTGTGATGTTGTGTACCACGTTTCTTGGTAAGGGCATAGAGATGTCCAAACATACAGATGGGTAGTCATATGATGATTATACCGAACAACCCTCCCTCGGATTTTCCAAGTGGTTATCATTCATCGAGAGGATAAGTCCGTGGTTATGATTGTACACCATTAGTCCTTACGACCCGGGACAACACTGAGGCTCTATATGCTAGGGCTGTGCTTTGACTCGTTTACCGGCTCCAGGAGAGTAATCAGGTGGCGAGGTTGGGTATAGTTGCGACACATATAGGAGCCAGTGTATTGTAGTCGGGGATTCACCGCTCACCTGCGGGTGTGGATATCCTATGTGATCTTATGTAATAATAGTGCATGGAATCTCTGGCCAGAGTATGAGATGTACATTGGAGAAGGAGTTCTCCAAATAGTACACGCGATGCCACTATTAAAGTTATCACATAGTTATCGAATTAATATGCAACTCTTGATGAACCAATGGTTGCAGATTCGATCGGGATATATGAGATGAAGGGACCGTACTGTACGTTAATCATAATCGACTGGTTCTTGCAGGCACTATCTGTGATACCTAGGGGATCATGGGGCGATGCTACTAGACGTTCTTACCATGATCCGATGGGTGCAATCAGAAATGAGTTCTGACATTCTTGATCAATGTGTTGATGAAAAGAATGGGGCTAACTAGGGTAAGCCCGAATAAAGGATTATGTCCTGAATCACAAAGAGTTGTGAACCCACGGCTAGCTGTATCCCTGAACCATTGAGGGTCACACAAGTACTGGATCGTTCGTTCCCGTTGAGAGAATAAATTCAAGAAGTTGAATTTATATTATATAGTAAATTCAAGGTGTTGAATTTATGATAATTAAATTTTGAGAGAATAAATTCAAGTAGTTGAATTTATAAAATTTGAGAATTTAATTTATTAAACTCAAATGTTGAGTTTATTAAATATTAAATTTTGGAGGTGATAAAAATTCAAGGAGTTGAATTGATAATTTAAATAATAGATTCAAATGTTGAATTTATAAGGTATTTAATTTATTAAGCTCAAAAGTTGAGTTGATTAATTAATAAATTAAATATGATGGATAATATGTTTAATGGGCTTGTAGGGGTACAAGTCTAACATATTAAATAATTAAAGTTTTAATGGACTTTGATTAAATTAATTAAACTAGTTAGACTAGCCCAATTAATTAAATCAAGCCCATTAATGTTAATTATGTAATTAGGGTTTAATTTAATTATAAATAACACATGTTAAGAAAAACCCTAAAAAACCACCAACCAAAATTCGAGAGACCCACCTCCAAGGAAAGGAAAATTCGGCCACTTGCTTTTAAGGAAAAAAAATTATTGTGCCGTCTCTCAATTATTTTCTCTCCAACGCAAAATATCTTCCAAATTTCTAGTGCAAATTGGAAGAGGAATAAACCATCTAGTCGTGGACCTAATTCGAAGTAGATCGAAGAACGTTCGTATGGATTCACGAAGAGCTATCTCCGCTAACCCCGGAATAGTTGGAGCCACGTGATTTATTCACCAAAGGTATAATTACTGAACATCCTATGTATGTTTGATTATGAAAATCATACGAGCGTCCAAATCAAATATATTTTGATTGTCAAAATAAAATAAAAATTTTAAAACTTCCGCTACGTTTGGGCGTGTAGAAAACCGGATCCAACAATACCCCACTTTTTGGAACTGCTTCTAGTAATCCTCTCATAGTGGTAAGAATTTCCATTACTTTTCTGGGCGTTGTGTTGCAATTATTGTATCAAAAGTTTGAGAATGTATAGTTCAAATAAGATGAAGCTATTAGTGTATCCCTTGTATTTTTACGAGGATTACACAGCAATAAATCAAACAGAAATACTCCCGGGTGTAAAATACCGAGGAGCAGGTCTTCACCCGACAAATGTCTGTTGGAAAAACTTACTGGTAGTAGGGGTAGGATCGGGTATGGATCTGTCCCGTATTTCTTGTACTCAATCTATGTTTCAAAGACATTTTTTTCCTCTTTATCCCATGCTGGATAATTGTCGGGGCCCGAATTTTCAGAATATCTTGGGATAGAGAAAGATATCACGAAAAGTAAATTTTTTTAATCCATAATCTCCAAATACATATTGATAGATAAGTCAATTTTTCAAAGATACAATTTTTAATATGGAATAAACTAGACCCGAGTGTAAACGAGTACAAATTGAATAAACAGAGAAATTATAATTCAATCTACATATAATCAAATTGAAAATACAACAAATAGAGACAATAAACACAACTTCACAAAGAATAAAACAATTATACCGTCTCGATTCTCACTAATTGAAGTGAGACTTTCACGTTATATGGAATAAATCAGACCTGAAATGTCCAATAATCATGGAGTAGACGCTTCCCAATCTCTGCAAACCTGAAAAACCAATAATGGAAAAAACTCGTGGATAAAATGGATTTTCATTTATCAAAACAGCATTCATAAAATTTTTATTAACCTTTAAAGATTTTCCTCCCGATGGAAAAACTGGATCGATGTGATTTTCCTCCCGCTGAAAAAGATGGATTGACGTGATTTTCCTTCTCGGTCACAGACTCAACTCTTCTAGGTTTAGGAAATTTGGAGAGGAAAGAAAAAAATGAGAGCTCAATGTGTTTGTTGGTAGATGAGATCCTACCGTGTGGGTACTACCTATTTTATTTCAACGGGTAAGATCTTACCACACATATAATTTCAAAAAAAAAGTGGGTTTTATATAAATAGACAAATCTTGATCATCCATCTTATCATGAGAGTAATGTCCACATGAGGAGGATGAAATAAATCGTGTTTAGTGGGTGGCTTCGGCCCAATGTGTTAATAATTCTATTGATAAAATATTTTAAATATTAATAATATTATTTTAGGTCGGAACATTAATAAAATTGGATAGAGATTATTTTCCGATCCTTCTCTCTACATTGATCTGGAGGGGACAAATCCCATAAATTGGGTCGAGAAACAATTGGATAGGGAAAGATTTGGGATGGGAACGGGATGATATTCAGGATGAGTCGGGATTTTGGGATTTTTTTCGAGAAACAATTGGATAGGGAAAGATTTGGGATGGGAACGGGATGATATTCACAGTGTGTTTGGCAACCTGGATTTGGGAGTATTTCATGGGATTTGGATTTCAAAATCCTATTTTTACTGTTTGGCAAGATGTTAAAAAAAAAAGATTTGGATTTGCTTAGGATTTCATGGGATTTCAACAAGTATATCCAAATCCCATCAAATTTGATAAGATTTGGTGGGATTTGGATTTTAAAAACATAAAATTACTTTTTTATCCAACACATCATTCTCCACCAAAAGTATATAAGGGTAGTTTAGTAAAATTTTAAAATTCCAAATTCGAATCTTTTTTTCTCCAAACAAGAAATGGATTTTTAAATACTATTTTTAAATTTTAAACCAAACACCAAATGGAATTTCAAATACTTGAATTTCCAAATCCAATTCCAAATCCAATTCTAAATCCCACAAAATCCTCTCAAATCCTGGTTGTCAAACACACTGTCAGGATGAGTCGGGATTTTGGGATTTTTTTTCTAGCCTTAATTTGCAGCTTTTGGTTTTATTTTTAAATTTTAAGGAAGTGTTTTAAGAAATAATTTTCGTAAATAGAATGGTTTGTTTTGTGTCTTTTCGACAAGACAATAATTTTAAGGTGCATGATGTGGGGATGTTCAATTATGGTTTGGTTTTATACGATTCTAGATCAAATATCAGATCAAATTATATTTGATCGATTACAAAATTTCAAATCTCAAACCAAACCATGCTTTCTTAAACCTAACCAGACTAGGAATTTCGCTTTTATTTAGTTTGGTTTGGTTTGATCTGGATTATTAATTTTGTTAGGACAAAAAATGAGTTTAGAAAAAGGGTTGAATAAAATTTTTAAAATTTTCTTCTACACTTGAACTGGCGTTAATAGTTAACTGTTAATGCCTGATTTTCAACCGGCTAGACACAACTTGACAACTGAAAATCGCAGCTAGGTCTAGCTGGTACTACTGAGTTATAATATATTCAATTAATTGTTCTCTTAACAAGTTAAACAATAGATTAACTGAAGCAAATTATATTAAGATGCGTAAAATAAATAACACAAGATATATGAAAGTTCGAAGACAAAATCCATTTATGTCTCTCCTTCTATCACTCAAAGAAGGAATTAACTAAAAGACTTTAATTGTTAAAAAAATTGCAAAAACCTACTTTAGCTTGGTAATATCCAATACCAAACACTGACACTCCTAGTACATTACCAAACTTGAACCTTAGTTTATTAACCCCTAACCATGCCTTATGCACCTCCAAATAAAGCCAATTAAAACACTTGATCAAGCCTGGGACCTTGCTGGAAATTCTGCACGATTTCGAAGAAACCCTATTTGTAACCCTTAATCCATTCAACCCTAGCCCATGTCCGACCCAACCAGCCCTAGCTGACCCTGCTGGGACCTTAACCGAACCCCTTAGACCCTGCTAGACCAGCCCTACTGTAGCTATGATATGAATCTGGCCGGGCATGGCATTCAAAGGATTGGAAGGAGGTTCAAGGAAGCATTGCATGAACTCATGAGCAATCAAAAAAAGCTTGCAAGCAAGATTCCAAGCCTCGAAGGGTTCGTGATGTATGGAAATGAGCCTGGGGCCATAAGATCATAGTGGAAGTGTTAAACGAAGAGAAAGAAAGAATCATTCGCGCTCGAGCGGTCAAATCCTACCGCCCGATCGCCAAACTCACTGTCCAAGAGAAGAATTCCAGAACGACCCGCGCCCGAGCGGCCAAACTTTACCGCCCGAGTGCGCAATGTCCAGAATACTAGGCGCTCGAGCGTAACATCCTACCGCCCGAGCGCGCCGCCTTCCGAGAAACTTTATCTTTATCTAGTTTAAAGTTTTAATTTATTAGGTAACTAGATTTTGCGATCTTTTAGAGTTTGTTAACAATATATGGATGGAAATTGATCATTGTAAATGATAGATTATTGAGTTATATAATATTGAGTGAGTTTTCTCTCCAATTTCAAAGCTTGACTTTGTATACTCCGTAGTGTGTTTCTCAAATCAAACTTATCAAAAGTTTAATATTTTGTGGCGTTTGTCGATCGTTCTTCACTCGGATTGTCAAAGACGAGTTCTTTGAAGGTTCGTTTGAATTTCGATTGTTATTTTCGTTAATATTTGTAGCTGAATTCTTCGTAATTTAGAGGTGAATATTACAACCTTACTTGTTCAAAAAGATTGGAACAACACAACCGTTTCTTTGTTTCATCGAATCAAGGACGTGACTCCGTTTTTTAGCTTATTTTCTTTTCGTGGTCGAAGAATCGCATCACTAAAGCCTACTGGAGCTGAGACATCAATCACTGCAATACCTATTCAGTCAGTTCCAGTTGCAACATCAGCTGAAGAGACACAGTGGAAGAAGCCAACTGATCCTCCAAAGAAAATCATCACCGAATCTGGTGAAAAATTAAAGTTTGTTGGAGTCCGCGCACCACTTATCACTGTCATCAGACCAACCATTCTACCTATCGCTAGACCAAAAGATGTGGTGATACGTGAAAGAGTGGATACAACTACAACAAGACTGAGTATATCTCATGCCCTAATTGATCCAAAAGGCAAGGGCAAGATAATTGAAGAGCTCAGGCCTACCAACTCGATTCAGACTCACATTGATCTAATCTGGAATGAAATAAATGAGTTTGATGAGTCAGAGTTGGAAAATTTTGATGAATGAGTCAAATTCAGGACTGTGGTGTTTGCCAGACGACTGAAGAAGAAATCAGTTTTAAATGATTTCATTTAATAGGAAACAATGGTCTTGAAGACAGTCAATGATGTCACAATCACTCAAGAACTGGAGAGGATGACCTATTTCTTTGATCTGATGCGCGTGAAGAAGCTGACTGAAGCAACAGTGAAGGATCGTTTGCTCAGCATCTTTAGGATGCTTCAAACAAAATATTCTCCAATGAGCCGCAATAGCTCGTGTTCTAAGAATATTAACATCGATGAATTAAATCGAGTTTGGTTTTAAACCAATCGGAAGAAACTCGAAGTAATCTTTCGTGAATAAAACTTTTAACTTAGAAAACATTTTATCTTATGTAAACTGAATAACCGATAAAAGACAAATTAGTTTTTGCATTCTTCAGTTCAGTTATGGTGTCAACCGAACTGACGAATACTCCAACTGATCAAAACAATTTGAAAGCAATAGTTAATCAGTTAAATACACAAGATATGTTTATGGATGTTCGGAGACTTCAACTGCTCCTACGTCACCTCTTCTATCTCCATGGATAGGATCCACTAGAAGACTTTGATTTATAAAACTACTTGTACAAACCCACTCAGCTAGGCCTTACACTACTGCTGAAACTGAACTTCTAGCTACGACTAAAGGCAGCACCTTCCAGCCAACACTTCTTTAACGTCTATGTGTCAAAGAACATACACAAATTTATTTTCTTTGTGCAAGACTGCTTTTGGATGGATTTAGAGAGTGTTTGTGTGTGTGAGAACTAACGGGGATGTTCTCACACACTGAGGGAAATATGCTTCTACTCTAAGCTGATATATCTGTGAAGAGTTTTCTCGACTGGGCTGAATGCTTCTCTCTCTAAGCTGATGTGACTTTGAAGCGTGCCATTTCTTTTTCTCTCTTGTGTTGTGTGTGTATCGAGTCTTCACTGGTCTTCTGTTTAAATAGGCGGGAAAATGATTGTACAGTGAGACTCATTGGTGGTATCCGTTGCATCTTGAATTTGTTTCTTGGACATTGTGTATCGACTTTTCGACTGCCCTTCTGAAAAATTTTGTCTTTAATGCACTGATGCAACGTCTATTATTGTCCTTTGACTGAATTAATGGCTTTGTACCTTCACGGACAGATGGATTCCACTTGAGAGAGTTTTTCTTCATCCATAACTGAAGGATTCTAACTGATGCTTCGAACTGGTCAGTTGAACTGATCTTTCAGTTGGGTTGGTGAAATGAGTTGACTCGTCAGTAGAACTGATTTCACACTTGTTCAGTTGGACTGATTAGTTGGGTTTCTTCATCAGTTGAACACTCCTTCGGCTGGCAAGGCTTCTGAGGTTTTCCTGCTGAATTATCTATCAACTGGATAATCAGCTGGACTGCTCAATTGACGTAATCAGTTAGACTGATTCATTTTGTGCGATCAGTTGGGTCTTTAGTTTTGCGATGTAAACATCTCATAAGTGATCCTAGATGCTGCACACTAAATTAGATATTAGTAACATAATTAACAGGTTTTATTATCACAAAAATAAAGATTGCGAACTTGAAATGTTCCAACAAACAGCTCAGCTAGAACTAAACTACGATCCGATCATTCCGACTGCTTACAATGACAGAGTCGTCTTTCAGCCGCAAGACTCAGATCTTTTATCTCTGCAACTAAAGATCAAAATTATGGGAAATAGATCAAAAACTGTATATACCAGTTGATTCACAAAGTCCATCATCCGTAGAGCAGGCTCAGCCAACTGGAGATCATTCAAAGCCAACCAATGAAGCAGTTGCTGAAGAGAGCTCTGAGCCAGTGATTGTTCCTGTCTCTCAGGATGATCTGCCATCCTCATCCTTTTCTTATACAAAATCTCTGCCAGCTTGACTAAAACTATACACAGACGCTGAGTTGTCATTCGCCAATGTTGATGAAGTCGTTTGATTAGTTGCCTCTGACATTCAGCTGAATTTTGAATCTATTCAACCAGCTGAGGCAAATGGAGACTCAAGTTCATCAGAACAACTAGCCTTGGAGGCTATGAAAGAAGTTGAAGAATTAGTTCAATCAATTATCACGACTGAACAACAAAAATAAGCTGAGATGACCTAGTTGCACTCTTAACTTACAGTTGATTTGCAAGTGCCAACTGATTTGCCTTCCAGTTCAACTACTGCTCAGCCAACTACTTCAGCCCCAGACAATCAACATGAAGCAGTTGAAGAAGTTGCTAAATAACTAAATAACTAGATCAGACTAAGACTGAATCACAACGTCTAGCTATGGTAATTTTCGGCAAAAAGACAAAGGCAAAGCACCAGCCACATCTGAATTTTTATTTCCTGAAATACCTATGGCAACTGACCTCATGATTGAAGAAATCCAGTCCAGCCTGAACAATCTCATCTTAACTGTTTTTTATATGAAATCAACCCAGCTGATGCACACGCTTAAGATTGATTCTATGAAAGAAAATACCATGAAGAACCTCAAGCAGGTTACTAAGGATATTACTTCACTATTTCTCCTCGTAGATCAACTGAAGAAGGACCGAGTGACAATTCCGGCTCTTTTCCAAACTCAGGACATGCTCATCCAACGAATTGATTTCGTGCATACAAGTATGTCATGAATGGATTTGATACAGGAACAGATGCTGAACGCTATATCTCAGGTCAGCTCAAAAGTCCGCCTTCTATCAAACTGTGTTTGTGTTGACAAAAAAGGGGGAAAAGAAAAAGAAGAGCAGCATCAACAATCAAAGAAAATACGAGTCAACCAACTGATCAAGAAACTGCTGATAAAAGAGCAAAGAAGTGAAAAGCATCAAGATCAGTTAGATGAAATTTCTTCATTCTTTAATTTGTACGAATCTATACATTTCATTTTTCATTCTTTGCTTGTACGAATCTGTACAGAGAAAGATTATTTTATCTACAATAATTCAGATTATTTTATCGACGATTGAGTTTATCAGTTCCTGAATTCTATATTTTGTCAAACACCAAAAAAGTGGAAATTGTTGGAATTAGAATTCTAGAGTTTGACAAATAAATCCTTGAAGATTGGAGAACTGATCGACTCAACTGAATTAATTCGATCTTAAACTGAAGTTCCCTGAGCTGATAATTAATACGCAAAATAATCGAAGGCAATCAAACTGATCAAAGCTAACTGAACTATCAGTTATACAGAAAACTCAACTAATCGACTATATAGTTAACTGATAATCAGTTTAACACGTCATCAGTTAAGAGCGTAGTCAACAACCGACAATTTGTACGAAAGCAGACTATAACTTGTAGCGGAATCACTGTATGTCAGAATACCACAGTATACTATTGTCAGAAGAATGTTTACACATTTAAAAAAGGCAAATCAACAGATATAAGTCATTTAAACGCATTCAATATTACCGTTGGAAGCAAAACCTAAAAATATACGTGAAGTTCTGCTGAGAAAAAGGCTTTTTGGCGAACAATTTCTCTGAGTGAATTTTGAATTCAAGCATACAAGCTCAGCTACAATATTCAGACAGAAAAACTCACAGTGATATTCATAGCTTTCAGGCCATCATCTGAGCAAAAGTATTAGCACATTAATTTGTTGTATACGATCACATAAGATCAGTTGTGCTAAGATAAGAAAATCAGTTGTATATTGATAAGTTGTAAAGATACTAAGAGTTTTAGTTTGACAGTGTTAATACCAAATTTAAGTGAGATATTACAGTTTCTGTAACTAATCAAAGTCTTTTAGTGAGTATCTTATTCTTGTGATAAAAGAGGTGACGTAGGAGCATTTAAAGTATCCAAACATCTGTAAAATCTTTTATTTTCTTTACTTCAACAATTCCTTGAGTATTCAATATGTCAGTCAGTTTATTTCAGCACTTGTACTACTTAACTGACTGACATTGACAACAAGATTCTTGAATTCAGTTTATCGCTAAACTGATTCACTTTTATCGAAAAAGAAGAAAATATATTTAAATGTTTATTAAACCCCCTTTCTAAACACTTCAACCCTTATAACCGATCCTAACACCTTTTTCCTTGCATATGAAGCACTTGTATGTTCCCCACATTCACTTGACAAAGTGTAAGCGATTGCATTCCATGCACAATGGCCTCTCTTCAGGTTTTGATGCTCCAGGCTGTGGTGGCTTCAGTTGCCCGTGTTTCTTCCATTGTCCTTGGGGCATTTGCTGCCCTTGAGATTTTGGAGGTCCCCTAAATTGTCTCTTGTTTGGCTGAGAATTCTGCTGGTGTTGTTGGTTCTTGCGCTGCATCTCAAAACCAATATTCTTCAAGGCATGCTCAGCTTGGAAAGCACAAGCAATGGCAGCTGCATAATCTGCGAGTCACATCAACGTCACATCGAATCGTGTAGTAGGTCGAAGGCCATCCATGTGGTGCCTCAGTTTCTCAGCAGCGTCTCTAGCAATGGGGGCACAAAGTGACAACCCCTATCAAACCTCCTATGAATTCAGGCACAGACATGTCTCCCTGATGGAGACTCATAAACTCCCTCTTCAAGCGTCCTAAGACGTCAGCAGTAAAATACTTCTCGTAGAAGATGTTCTTGAATTGCACCCAAGTGAGGGTGGCTAGATTAATACCATGTTCAACTCCTTCCCACCAAATAAAAGCATCATATCGCAGCATATAAGTAGCACACCTAACTCGGTCAGCATCTCCCATATTCATGTAACGGAGGTGCACCTCAAGTGATCTAATTCAATCCTCGGCATAAAATGGGTTGGTGGTGCCTGAAAACTCTTTCGGACCCAACCATTAGAACTGATCATACATGTCGTGCTGTGTCCTGAAAGCCTTCTGTTCCAAGAAGCATGCCATACCCTCCAGCACTATAGTAGCAACATCCTCATTAGGAGTTGGGGGTGCCTTTTCTCTACGATCCTCATAGTCTTAGCTTGCCTATTAGTACTAGGTGTGAATCTAGGAGGCATTGTATCTGATCATTTTCAAAATTCTAAACGTGACCAACATCTATTTAAATCTAAACTTCTAGCCATGCAGCATATAAAAGTCCTTTATCGAGCAACTTAAGCATAAATATCAATTAACTTCAAAAGGTATTTAACCATGTAACTTACGCATGTAAACCATGTAAACATGCATGTACCATCATTAAAATCATTTAAAGTATTTAAACTTACAGATTAGAGGTTTGACAACTGAGCTTTCCGGAACTGGCAGTGACACAACCCTTTGCAAGAACATTGCTCTGAACATGCATAACTTTAAATCTTTTTTCTTTCATCATGAACATTTATTTTCATCGTATACATACACGTTTTCCTTGTTTTTATTAAATTCAGATCGTTAATTGTGACTTTCTTATTAGTTGTAGTTCGATGGATCCATCTACGTATAACCATGGTACCAGGCGGCGGAGACATCGACAACACTCTCACCCGTCAACTAAGCCTTGGCCTCACATATCATCATATCATATTATCATGGTATTAGTCACAATCAAGTCACCTACTTCAACTTTTCATTATAATTGTCACACCCTTACTCTATACTTAGCATAATTACCATAATCAAAATAGGTTTTGATTGATATCACTATAGTATGAAGCAAATCAAACAAGGAACATCACTTTGACGGTTTAGAAAAATTTTGGCATGATGTCCCTACATTTTGTTTAACCCAAAACTCAAGCAACTACATTCATATATATAAAAACATATTTCATCTACACCAACATACTTTGTATCATCATACATAACATGGAACTTGTTTCAAACCCTCATATAAAATTTACTACAATACATATGCGGAAGCTATACAATAAGAAGTCCCGGTTCTTGTCGAGGTAGGGCACGTCACAAGCATCCATTGGCGAACCGGCATCCTATGTCTCTTCACTACCTGATCCTGTAACACATGAGCTACGTGAGTTTATAAAACTCAATAAGTTGGCACTTATACGTATCAATATGCATCGAAGGAACATACATATCAAGTCGTGACAACAATGAATCTTAAAAACATGTCATACCGTAGCATATATTCAATGTTCATTTTTGTACTTGAGCTTCATTAGTTGACCTGTACTACCGTGCTTGCTTTATTATATAGCTACTACTGTGTTGGACGTCAGGGAGCAACCTTTGGCAACCCCACGCCCCATGAACATATATTGGCCAGTAGCTTTGGTGGACTTAAAACCACCCATGATGTCAACAAGCTCTATATCATGTAAAAATCAGTCATTTTCCTTTCATGTTCATGTTCTCGTTCTTGACATAGCACCCATCTTCAATATTCATGAGTTCCTTACATATTTAATACATAACAATGGAATATGGTGCTATGTTTCAACAATAAATATACTAACAATGTACATATATCAATAATCAATGAGAATCATTTGAAATCATAATATTACTCATGTATTACTTCAAGAACATGCCAACTTACCGTCCAAGATTAAGAACACTGGTTTAAAATGGTGTTTCTCGCTCCTATACTGTCAAATACATCAATAAACCCATCACTATGTATATATTAGGTCAAAATCACTCCTCTACATGTAGAACAACTAAAAGAGAAGAAAACTTACACCTATATGATGTTCTTGTGATGGAGAATAAACTTCTAACCTCAAAACTTTGAAAGGAATGAAGAAGGAAGCTTTGGAGGATGTTTTCTAGATTTTTCTCTCGAGTTTCTTGCTGGTATAAGAGTGGAGAGCTGATAAAATGGCTTAGAAAGTCGAAACTTATCCATATATATATAAGGCGGCGCTCGGGCGGTAGTTTTCTACCGCTCGAGCGCGGAATGTTCTGTCCAAGAGGTAAAATTTTCGTGCACTGGCGCTCGGGCGGTCATATTCTACCGCTCGGGCGCCATATGTTCTGTAAAATTGGTGAGCTTGTAAAGTACCGGCGCTCGGGCGGTAAAATCTTACCGCTCGGGCGCCACCTGTTCTGCCTCTGCGCACTACTTCGTCAAAGATCGCTCCAGAAACGTCTCTTCCGTTCATAATCTGGAAAAGCGGTAAACTAGGAAGTTGTAGCTCTATGTCTTGGCTTGAATCTCCCACTGGTTTCAGGTCATTTGGAGGTCTGAGTAAAAGGTTATGCCCATTCTCCTAACATGTGTCATTGTAGGAGTGACGATACACACAACTCACTTCGGGGCGCTTTTTGCTTGTCTTCCACAATGATTTGGACAAAACCCAAAATGTGAAAGTTGTAGCATTATGTCTTAGCTTTCTAAGGGTTAAGGCCTAACACAATTTGGATCAATATTCAAATCATCATGCTAAAACCCGTACGAACTACCATATTTACGTCTCATTTCCCACAACTTCCATTACACTATCATTACCTACACATCTTACTCTAACTATTTAGGCATATATTCATTCACAATATACCATGGACAATATAAAAGTCATGTTCAATCTCAATATTGATACCTCAATCATCACTTTAAATCTAACAAGCTAAACAACTACATAATAAACGACATAAACGCATTATTATCATTTGTACGAGTAACCGGGCATTACAATAATCATCAATTATAAAAACTCATGCATATATATCATTTTTCTTTTAAACCAACCATACAACACGTATTTTAGCTTTATCGTTTCTCATCATAAAATTCCAAAATAAGTATTTTATCATTCATTACAGCATTCAAGGCATTGCCAGGACGTCTAACATTTTTCAGGTGTAAAATGATCGTTTTGCCCTTGAAATCCTAACTTTCCAAAATTACCCTCGCACCTTAAAACGATGACCCAAATCTACCCAAACATAATTAATACCTTAAAATACGCCAATAAATATTTCTTAGACATAAACTTACGCTCCTTGAATAATTGTCAATTCGTTTTACAACTTAAACGTTCGTATCGATTTTAACCCGAATCGTCTCGAAACTTAATCAAAATTTACCAAACTTAGACCATAGCTTATTAACCACTAACCATGCCTTATGCACCACCAAATCAAGCCAATTAAAACCATTGATCAAGCTTAGTACCTTGCTGGAAATTCCGCAAGATTTCGAAGAAACCCTAGCTTGAACCAACCCTTAATCCATTCGACCCTAGCCCATGCCGATCCAATAAATCCCTAACTGACCCTGCTGGGACCCTAACCAAACCCCTTAGACCCTCAATACCAGCCCTACAACAGCTAGCAATTTCAACCACCAAGTCGTTCCCCTTCAAGCCTACGCGACCCAAACGACGTGCAACTTTCAACCTTCCCTTCCAGCCCTTGCACAACCCATCTAGGATCATTACTAGACCCCTTATGGCCCTTGAACACAACCCAAATAGCAGCTAGCAGCCTCTCCTCCTAGGACCAACAAATGCAAACCCTAGTTTTCCAAAGACCCAAATTTTCGTTCAACATGTTACCCCTTCTTGTCCAACTCTTAAACATGCATCTATGGACCCTTAAAATTGTGGAAAAATGTCCCTTCCCATAGCCTTATCATGGCAGCCCCTTTGTGCATCATAAACATGAATTTTAAAAGATAAAAAAATCAAATTTTGTTCATGTTATGCCATAAAAAACGAAAATTTGAGAAAATATGTTTTTCATGCAATCATGTTAAATACATATAATATGGTATGAACGATGAGTGAAGGAAGATTAAGGCACGCATTTGCATATTTCATGCACGAAAACAATCCTTGACACGAGGGACGTTGAAGAGAGACGAGGGAGATGACCTTGCTGAAATTCCTTCAAATCCACGTGAATATATTTAAAAAAATGTGTGGTGTGTGTTTGTGCGCTGATGGTCGAAAAAGCCCTAGGTTTCTAGTGTTTTAAACACGTGGTTTGAATTGTTTTGGGTTTAGGAACTCTATCTTTTGATATAAATAATTGTGTAGTAAGCTAAGCCCAATAACCTTAGTATAATATGCACATTATGCCATTATAATGTAGCTAAATATTTTGTTTAGGAAAGTTTCCAAAAATATTAGCTGAATTCCCAAAATGTCTTTATTTTCGTCAAAAATCGATTACTGGTTTAAAATACGACTTGGCGCATAAAAACATCTCAAAAAGCACAATTTTTGAAAATATCATTTAAAATATATCATATATTAAATAATTAAAAATAATAATTTAATAAAAAATATTTTCCTTTTATAGTCTCCGGTCTCCGTTTCTCGATCGTGTCTCGAGGAACCCTTAATAACACAGTTTTATGCATCCTAATAGAAAAACCATATTTTAAACATGTAAAAATTCCTACCACATTTAATAAATTCAATTAAAACAATTACATTAGTCATTTTTCATTTTTCTTAGATTTGCATGCAGTTGTATTACGCTATCGCATTTGGATCTTACAGTTTCTCCCATAGCTGCCAACCACACACACCCTCACTTCAAGGCCATTCACTTGGATTTTGAATGAAAAACGCAGCAAGGTTTCCCCCGTCTCTTCGCCAATGCTCAACGTGTCAAGAATTGGAATTTCGTGAGTGAATCACGCAAAGACACGTCTTAATCTTTATTTTATTATCGTTCATACCATATTATGTGTGAATATGTATTCTTACATGAAAAATCTAATAAGAATCATATTATTTTCTTTTTTATGGCATACACATGTTAAAACTTGGATTTTCATGCATTTTAATTCATGGTATTGATCCACAAAAAGGCTTCCAGGTTCGCTATTAGAAGGGTCGATTTTCAGTAGGTTTAATGGTCCTTAGAAGCACGGTTCAGGGCTGGAACGAGGGAACGGAAGGGCTACCCGAGTTTTTGTTTTTGTGGGAAATAGGGCTCGAGTCATGGTTCCTTGAAGGGTGCGGCTGCGTGCTGCAGTTTGGGCTGTGTCCAGAAGTCCTTAGAGGGTTGCCACAAGGTCCTAGATGGTTTCAGGGGAGGCTGGTGCAAGGGCTAGGAGGGCATCGCACAGTTTTGTAGCGCAAGTTAAGGCTGCGCGCAAGATTTTTTGGAGCCATGCATTTCCTCGTGCATGGATCACTAGGCTCGGTCCAGTAGGGTCCTACGGTTCAATCTTGGTCCTAGGAAGGTTGCATAGGGTCTTGACTCGTTGGTTAAGGGCTAGGTTCGAAGGACTTGTACTTGGTTAGGGTTAGGGTTTTGTTCAAATAAGTGCAGAAATTTCCAGTAGCTTTCTAGGCGTTTCTATGGGTTCTAAATGGATTGAATTGGGTTGAAAAGGGGTTGGTCAGGTGTTAGTAAGCTATGGTTAAAGTTTAGTTAAGATTCAGTTTAAAATCGGGACTTCGGATAAAGTTTTAAAATGAATTACGAATTTAGTTAAGGGGCTTAAGTTTACGTTCAAGGAATGTTTATGGGGTGTTTTAAGGTGTTATGGTAAGTTTGAATAGATTCGGGTCATTGTTTTAAGTTCCAAGGGTAAGTTGGGAAAAATAGGTTTTCAGAGGCAAAACTGCCATTTTACACTCGAAAATATTAGGAGCCCTGGAAGCGTCCTAAATGGTCTAATGAATGCCAAAACGCTTATTTTGAGATATTATGGAATTTTATGATGAAAAATGTTAAATGCTAAAAGACGTGTTGCATGCTTGGTGTAAAATAAAAAGATGTTCATGCATATATTTTTATAAAGTGATGGAAACGATGAAAAATATTTTGGAGGAAGTGATTTGATTGTGACGGTAAGGAAATGAAGAATCGTGACGGACAAAGCCCCAATGATTATTTATTGTAAAAATGAGTTTTTACAATAAATCAATTATTATTGATTTAATTAGAAATTAAATAAAGGAGTTTATTTAATTTATTAAATCTTTTAATAATTGTGGTGGTTAGTGATAAAATTATTAGATATATGATTTATCAATTAATTAAATTGTTTAATTAAATTGATGTTAATATTCGATATTAAATGCATGAAGGATGATCGAGAGCCTTGACCAATGTGTTAGGTGTATGTTAGGATATTTTACTGTTTTATTCTTTTTTTTTTTTTAATATTTGATATTATTAAAGTGAGCCTGGTTTATGGCCCGTTCTCACGCAATGAGATGCATCCCTTATGTGCCATGAATATTTAAATGTAATTATTAGAAATAGTGGGAGATCAAGATTGAAAGTTGGTGGGCCCGATTAACGAGATGAAGACATGTAAAATATTAGAAGCTCTTGTAATAGTTGCATTTGCATCCCTGCATTCACCTAGGTTTTGGACATGGATCCATGTTTGGCTCACATGGATCTAATAGTGTTGGCAATCGATCATCCTTATTTATTATTGAATGTCATATTATGATATATGTGATATATAGTAGTATGCATGTATGTGTATTATTATATAATATAGTTGCATGAATCCGGCAAACATACAAACTCGTGGCACGCGACTTTTAAATTAAAATGATGAGACAATTTTAAAATTAAAATATCTCATTTTGAATAAGATTCAAAAATATATCAAACCGAAAAAGTAAAAATTAAAGGATTTTAATTTTTCCTTGTCTTCCATCAACCGTGGTTGCATGTTGATCACTACCCGCGGACAGTGTCTGGCTCATATTATTGGGGAGGCCTGTACGCCGGAAAGCTGTGACTTCCACCGGACATATGATATGAATTGAGTGGAACTCCCATGACTTCGGCTCATATTATTGGGGGAACTCATGGCGACCGTCTACTACAATTCAATATTTATGGGTTGGTTTGCACACGAAAATAAACGACGTCATATTATTGTGTCCTTATTAAACGTGAGGCAAAACACGCGGAGGTTGCATAGGGATGCAATTGGATTCTACCTTTTAGAAATTATAATTGGCTGATATTATTCGGGATTATAATTGGCTAATTGGACTCTACGTGCTTATTAAGGAAATACGATACCCTTTTTCATTAGAGGGTGGTGGAAATGTCAAAATAGTAGGAGGGTAATTTATAAAATGAAATCCATATTTTATATCTTAAAATTATTTTAAAATAATTAGCAACTATTATTCTGTTTTCGTATCAGTATATTTTCGATTTCGTCACGTAATAAATTTTTATTATTAATAAGCTAATCGAATCTAATTTTCAAGATTGGTTGGGAAAATTGTTCTAAATTCAGAGAAAATGGCATACACACTAATGTCAGTCCTGTTGAACTAACAAAGCATGCAAGATGGTAGGAGCATAGTATGCAAGCTAAAGTGTAACATGCTCGTTTTTACGTCAAATGAACTGTAGGAACAGTTTGAGGAAATATTGAATGCTGGAATACACATGCAAGAGTTGCATGGTGCATGAAACTCGTACAGTGATGCACACCACTTTTAAAAGCTCATGACCACACGCATGCAAGATGGGGCTTTGGTCCATGAGCGTAGTGTACGTATGACTGGGCTTATTGAGGATGTGGTGGGCCTGGAATATGTGATTCCTAACGAGTTACTAGGTAACATGAATTTGTTGTCTTTTCTTCCTCATTTGACGAGGTTATGGTGAACTTCAATTTGAATAAGATAGATGATAGCTTTGAAGAGCTAGTCAATACGCTTATAACTTATGAGATCACCATAAAACAGGGAATTGTTGTTTTTCTAATGGGCCTCTCGTCAGACGAAAAATAGCCCACAAGGTAAGGGAAAGAAATGTTCCGCCCCTCACAAGAAAAACAATCCCAATAAGAGGCAAACTCTGAAAGACACTTAAAAGGCCTACAAAGCCCGATAAGTCAGAACATATTTGTTTCACTGCAAGAAAAATGGACATAAGAAATTTTCTGGGCCAAAATGTTTTGGGAATGATAAGTGAATGTCCAAAGTAAACATGATGTCAACAAAAACCAAAAGAAAGTTAGATGATCCAAATACCACACAAATATGGCACGCTAGACTAGGTCATATTTCCCAAAGAAGGATGCACAACAAGCTAGTGGGAGAAAGAATGTTTGACTTGTCAGACATAAATTCTCTACCTATTTGTAAGTCTTGTATAAAAGGAAAATTGACCAAGACTCCATTCGATGGAAACGTGGAACGTACGCATGGTCTATTGGATTTGATCCACACAGACGTTTGTGGCCCGCTAAGTGTTAGAACAGAATATGGGCAATCCTACTTCATTACCTTTACTGATGACCATTCGAGGTATGGGTATGTTTATGAAACACAAATCTGAAGTATTTGAAAGGTTCAAAGAATTCAGATCTGAAGTAGAAAATTAGCTAGAAAGAAGTATTAAGGTATTTCGATCTGATCGAAGTGGAGAATACTTGAGTGCTGAATTTTTGAGTTATCTAAAAGAGAATGAGATTCTCACAGCGGACTCCACCAGCAACACTATAATTGAACGGTGTTTCTGAAAATTGTAAGCGAACCTTGTTGGACATGGTTCGATCAATGATGAGATTCACTGAATTGCCTACATTGTTTTGGGGCTTTGCGCTTGAAATTGCGGCAATGTTGTTGAATAATGTCTATACTAAAGCAGTGGATAAAACACCATATGAGATATGGATGGGAAAAACTCCCGAATATTCTTACATGAGAATATTGAGATATTTTGCTTACGTGAAGCAGACAGTGGGAGACAAATTGGATACTAGATCCGCTTTATGCTACTTTGTAGGATATCCAAAGAATTCTGTCGGATATTATTTCTATCTTCCTAATGAAGCAAAATTGTTTGTTTCAAGAAATGCCACTTTTATGGAAAGAGAATTACTATTAGATAGAAAAAAGCAAGATAGTAGAACTTGAAGAAATTCAAGATACTCCCTCAACTATAGTAGTTGAACCTAATCTCCAACAACCAGTAGTTGAAGTACAAGCTCCTAGAAGGTCTGATAGGGTTATTAGACCACCTGCAAGATATATGCTTCTTCATGAATAAGACCATGATGAGTCTTGTGTTGGATATGATCCAATGAACTTTAAGGAAGCAATATCTGATACTGATTCAACCAAATGACTTGAAGCCATGCAGTCAAAAATGGACTCTATGTATTCAAACCAAGTTTGGACATTAGTGGATCAACCTGAGGGAATCGTTCCTATAGGTTGCAAATGGATCTACAAAAGAAAGCTTGGGGCGAATGGGAAGGTAGTGACCTTCAAAGCAAGGCTGGTTGCAAAAGATTATACTCAAAGGCAAGGAGTTGACTATGAGGAAATTTTTTCACCAGTTTCTATGTTTAAGTCCATTAGATTACTACTAGCCATAGCATCATGGTATGACTATGAGATATGACAAATGGATGTAAAGACTGCATTCCTCAATGGAGATATCAAAGAGGAAATTTATATGTCTCAACCTGAGGGATACACATCAGTAGGAAGTGAGCATAAGGTATGCAAACTTCAGAGATCAATATATGGTCTCAAGCAGGAGTCAAGGAGTTGGAACCTCAGATTTGATAGCACTATCAAAGTGTTTGGTTTTGCTAAGAATCCCGAGGGACCGTGTGTGTACAAGAAAGTTAGTGGGAGTGCAGTGACATTCCTAGTACTTTATGTTGATGATATCCTGCTCATTGGGAATGATGTAGGATTACTGCAATCAACTAAAGTATGGTTAGCCAGTAAATTCTCCATGAAAGACATGGGTGAAGTATCCTACGTATTGGGAATACAAATCTATAGAGATAGATTAAAGAGGATGCTAGGACTCACTCAAGCTACCTATATCGATATCATTATAAAACGATTCTCTATGGAAGAGTCCAATAGAGGATACTTGCCAATGTTTCATGGTATTACTCTATCTAAAGCTTTGTGTCCCAAAACTGATGAAGAGATAGAGAAGATGACATGTATTTCATATGCGTCAGCCATTGGTAGTATCATGTATGGTGTGATATCGACACGTCCTGATGTTGCTTATGCTTGGAGTGTTACAAGCAGATATCAGGCGAACCCTGGTCCAATGCATTGGAAGGCCGTGAAAGATATTCTTAAGTACTTGAGAAGGACTAAGAAATTGTTCATGGTCTATGGGGGTGGAGAATTAAAATTGGAAGGCTACACGGATTCTAGCTTCCAATGTGACGTAGATGATTCGAAATCGACCTCTGGTTTTGTATTCATGCTATATGGTGCGACTGTCTCTTGGAAAAGCTCCAAGCAAGACACCGTTGCGGATTCCACAACTGAAGCTGAATACATTATTGTATCTTATGCAGCCAAAGAGGCAGTTTGGATGAGGAATTTTGTCCAAGAGTTGGGCGCTATTCCTAATGGAGTTGATCCAGTCCCGTTGTACTGCGACAACATTGTTGCCATTGCGCAAGCAAAGGAACCAAGGTCTCATCAACGATCCAAACATGTACTGAGGAAGTTCCACATCATACGGGAGATTGTGGGAAGGGGAGACATACCAGTCAAAAGAGTCCCCTCTGCAGATAATGTTGCTGATCCACTTACATAGCCCTTGCCAGGACCTCTGTTTCAGAAGCATCGCGAAGCAATGGGATTAAAGTTAAGGGTAGTTGGCTCTAGGGCAAGTGGGAGATTGTTAGAGTAGATGCCATGCAAGCCAACGGTTGGCTAGGGAATTTATTGACTCAAGTGAAATAAAAAATCTTTATTTTAATATAATTTAACTTTTTATGGTCGTGTTATACTTTATCTGTATACCCATGCAATCAGCATAGATAAAGTCCTTGATTATGCTTTAATACAAATGAATCGTAATTCGATGTTGAAACTCATTTGTAAACACTGCATATTCTAACTTCGTTCCTAGTCGATTCAGCCACCTAAAACATGGATAAAGGTCGCTTGAGCTCGAGACTAGCATCTGTGATGTTGTGTACTGCGTTTCTTGGTAAGGGCATGGAGATGTCCAAACATGCAGATGGGTAGTCATATGATGATTATACCGAACAACCCTCCCTCGGACTTTCCAAGTGGTCATCATTCATCGAGAGGATAATTCCGTGGTTATGATTGTACACCATTAGTCCTTACGACCCGGGACAACACTGAGGCTCTATATGCTGGGGCTTTGCTTTGACTCGTTTACCGTCTCCAGGAGAGTCATCAGGTGGCGAGGTTGGGTACAGTTGCGACACATATAGGAGCCAGTGCATTGTAGTCGGGGATTCACCGCTCACCTACGGGTGTGGATATCCTATGTGATCTAATGAAATAATAGTGCATGAAATCTCTGGCCAGAGTACGAGATGTACGTTGGAGAAGGAGTTCTCCAAATAGTACACGCGATGCCACTATTATAGTTATCACATAGTTATCGAATTAATATGAAACCCTCGATGAACCAATGGTTGTGGATTCGATCGGGATATATGAGATTAAGTGACCTTACTGTACGTTAATCATAATCGACTGGTTCTTGCAGGCACTATCAGTGATACCTAGGGGATCAAGGGGCGATGCTACTAGACGCTCTTGCCATGATCCGATGGGTGCAATCAGAAATGAGTTCTGACATTCTTGATCAAGGTGTTGATGAAAAGAATGAGGCTAACTAGGGCAAGCCCGAATAAAGGATTATGTCCTAAATCACAAAGAGTTGTGAACCCACGGCTAGCTGTATCCCTGAACCATTGAGGGTCACACAAGTACTGGATCATTTGTTCCCGTGGAGAGAATAAATTCAAAGAGTTGAATTTATATTATGATATAGTAAATTCAAAGAGTTGAATTTATGATAATTAAATTTTGAGAAAATAAATTCAAAGAGTTGAATTTATGAGATGGTAAATTCAAGAAATTGAATTTATGAAATTGGGAGAGAATAAATTCAAGGAGTTGAATTTATAAAATTTGATAATTTAATTTATTAAACTCAAAAGTTGGGTTTATTAAATATTAAATTTTGGAGGTGATAAATTCAAGGAGTTGAATTTATAATTTAAATATTAAATTCAAATGTTGAATTTATAATATATTTAATTTATTAAGCTCAAAAGTTGAGTTTATTAATTAATAAATTAAATATGGTGGGAAGTTTGTTTAATGGGTTGTAGGAGTACAAGTCCAAGATATTAAATGATTAAAGTTCTTAATGGACTTTAATATAATTAATTAAACTAGTTTGACTAGTCCATTTAATTAACAAAGCCCATTAAATTTAATTTAGGTTAAAAACTCCTTTTAATATAAATAAATAAAAAGGGACCTAGCCTCCACCATTCTCCAAGGGTTACTCACGATAGTGGCATCTAAAATCCCTCATATTTTTCGGCCATATGCTTTTGAATAAAAAGTTTGAGTCGTCTCTCAATTATTTTCTCTACTACGCAAAATATCTTCCAAATATTCTAGTGCTATTTGGAAGAGGAACAAATCTTCTGGTCGTGAACTTGATAGAAGGAGATCGAAGAAAGTTCGTAGGAATATTCAACAAGAGCTATATCTGCTAACACCGGAGTAGTTGGAGCCACGTGAAATTATTCACCAAATGTATAATTCTTTAACATCCTATGAATGTTTTTGTTAAAATCATACGAGCGCCCAAAGCAAAACATATTTTGATTGTCAAAATAAATAAAAAACATTTTAACTTCCGCTGCGTTTGGGCGTGTAGAAAACCGAGATCCAACATAGTTTTCCCTATTATCTACTTGTACTACAACCAGTGCACCATGTTATAATTCTCATCCCTACCAATAACCACTAATAGCTCACCATGTGACGTTTTAAAATAATCAGCAACCATTATTCTGTTTCCATATCAATATATTTTCGATTTCGTCTCGTAATTCATTTTTGTTATTAACAAGCTAACCGAATCTAATTTTCAAGATTGGTTGGAAAAATTGTTCTAAATTCGGAGAAAATGACATACACACTAATGTCAGTCTTGCTGAACTAACAATGCAAGCAAGATGGTGGGACCATAGTGTGCCAGCTAAAGTGTAATGTGCTCGCTTCTATGTCAAATGAACTGTAGGGACAGTTTGAGGAAATGTAGAATGCTGCTGACATTCGAATACACATGCAAGAGTTGCATGGTGAATGAAACTCGTATAATGATGCACATCACTTTTAAAAGCTCGTGACTACACAAATGTAAGATGGGGCTCTAGCCATGAGCGTGGTGGACATATGATTGGGTTTAATGAGAAAGTGGTGAGCCTGGAATTCCTAACGAGTTACTTCATGACATCAATTTGTTGTCATTCTCTTCCTCATTTGACGGATTTATGGTGAACTTCAATTTGAATAAGATTGATGATAGCCTTGAAGAGCTAGTCAACATGCTTATGACTTATGAAGCTACCATAAAATAGGAAAATGATGTTTCCTAGTTGGGCTTTTTGTTAGGAACGAAAATGGCCCACAAGATAAGGGAAAGAAATGTTCTGTTACTCACAAGGAAAAACAAACCCAATAAAAAGCAAACTCAGAAGAACACTTAAAGGGCCCACAAAGCCCGATAACTCAGAACATATTTGTTTCACTGTAAGAAGAACGGACATAAGAAATTATATGTGCCAAAAATGTTTTGGAAATGATAAGTGAATGTCCAAAGTAAACAGAATTTCAACAACAAACAAAAGAAAATTAGATGATCCAAATACCGCACAAATATTACACGTTAGACTATGTCACATTTCCCAAATAAGGATGCACAAACTAGTGGGAGAAGACATGTTTGACTTGTCAGACATAAATTTTCTAGCAACTTGTGAGTCCTATCTAAAAGAAAAAATGACTAAAAATCCATTCAATGGAAACGTGGAACGTGAACATGGTCTACTGGATTTGAATCACACGGACGTTTGTGGCCCGCTAAGTGTTAGCACAAAATTTGGGCATTCCTACTTCATTATCTTTACTGATGACAATTCGAGGTATGTGTATGTTTATTTAGAGAAACATAAATCTGAAGCATTTGAAAAGTTCAAAGAATTCAGATCTGAAGTAGAAAATCAGCTCGAAAGAAGTATTAAGGCACTTCGATCTGATCGAGGTGGAGAATACTTAAGTGCTGAATTTTTGGGTTATCTAAAAGAAAATGAGATTCTCTCACAGTGGACTCCATCAGCAACACCACAATTGAATGATGTTTCTGAACGTCGAAATCGAACCTTGATGGACTTGGTTCGATCTATGACGGGATTCACTGAATTACCTATATCGTTTTGGGGCTTTGTCCTTGAAACTGCGGCAATGTTGTTGAATAATGTCCATACTAAAGCAGTCGATAAAATAACATATGAGATATGGATGGGAAATAATCCCAAATAATTTTACATGAGAATATGAAGATGTCATGCTTACGTGAAGCAGACATTGGGAGACAAATTAGATAGTAGATTCACTTTGTGCTACTATGTAGGATATCCAAAGAATTCTGTTGGATATTATTTCTATCATCCCAATGAAGCAAAAATGTTTGTTTCAAGAAATGCCATTTTTTTAAAAAAAGAATTTCTATTAGATAGAAAAGGCAAGATGATAGAACTTGAAGAAATTCAATATACTCCATCAACTATAGAAGTTGAACCAATTTCCAAGAACCAGTAGTTGAAGTACAAGCTTCTAGAAGGTCTGATAGGGTTATTAGACCACCTGCAAGATATACTCTTATTCATGAACAAGGCCATGATGAGTCTTGTGTTGGATGTGATCCAATGAATTTCAAATAAGCAATATCTGATACTGATTCAACCAAATGGCTTGAAGCCATGCAGTCAGAAATGGACTCTATGTATTCAAATCAAGTCTTGACATTAGTGGATCCACCTGAGGGAATCTTTCCCATATGATGCAAATGGATCTACAAAAGAAAGCTTGGGGCGGATGTGAAGGTAGTGACCTTCAAAGCAAGACTGGTTGTAAAAGGTTATACTCAAAGACAAGGAATTGACTATGAGGAAACTTTTTCACCTGTTGCTATGTTTAAGTCTATTAGAATACTACTAGCCATAGCAGCATGGTTTGACTATGAGATATGGCAAATGGATGTAAAGACTGCATTCCTCAATGTAGACATCAAAGAAGAAATTTATATGTCTCAACCTGAGGGATACACATCAGTAGGAAGTGAGCATAAGGTATGAAAACTTCAGAGATCATTATATGGTCTGAAGTAGGCATCAAAGAGTTGGAACCTCAGATTTGATAGCACTATCAAAGAGTTTGGTTTTGCTAAGAATCCCAAGGAACCGTGCGTTTACAAGAAAGTTAGTGGGAGTGCAGTGACATTCCTAGTACTTTATGTTGATGATATCTTGCTCATTGGAAATGATGTAGGATTACTGCAATCAACTAAAGTATGGTCAGCCAGTTAATTCTCCATCAAAGACATGGATGAAGCATCCTACGTATTGGGAATACAAATCTATAGAGATAGATCAAATAGGATGCTCGGACTCATCCAAACCACCTATATCGATACCATTATAAAACGATTCTCTATGGAATAGTCCAATAGAGGATACTTACCAATGTGTCATGGTATTACTCTATCTAAAGCTATGTGTCCCAAAACTGATGAAGAGATAGAAATGATGACACGTATTCCATATGCGTCAGCTATTGGTAGTATCATATATGGTATGATATCGACACGTCCTGATGTTGCTTATGCTTGGAGTGTTACAAGCAGATATCATGCGAACCCCTGTCCAATGCATTGGAAGGCCGTGAAAGATATTTTTAAGTACTTGAGAAGGACTAAGAACTTGTTCATGGTCTGTGGAGCGGAGAATTGAAATTGGAAGACTACACTGATTCTAGCTTCCAATGTGACCTAGATGATTCGAAATCGACCTCTGTTTTTGTATTCATGCTATATGATGTGGCTGTTTCTTGGAAATGTTCCAAGCAAAACACCGTTGCGGATTCCACCACTGAAGCTGAATACATTGTTACATCTGATGCAGCCAAAGAGGCAGTTTGGATGAGGAATTTTGTCCAAGTGTTGGGCGTTATTCCTAATGGAGTTGATTCAGTCCCGTCGTACTGCGACAACACTGGTGTCATTGCGCAAGTAAAGGAACCAAGGTCTCATCAGCGATCCAAACATGTACTGAGGAAGTTGCACATCATACGGGAGATTGTGGGTAGAGGAGACATATAAGTCGAAAGAGTCCCCGCTGCAGATAATGTTGCTGATCCACTTATATAGCCCTTACCAGGACCATTGTTTCAGAAGCATCGCGAAGCAATGAGATTAAAGTTAAGGGTAGAGATTGTTAGAGTAGATGCCCTGCAAGCCAACGGTTGGCTAGGGAATTTATTGCTTCAAGTGAAATAAACAATCTTTATTTTAATAAAATTTAACTTTTTAAAGGTTTCATTATACTTTATCTATATACCCATGCAATCAGCACAAATAAAATCCTTGATTATGCTTTAACACAAATGAATCGTAATTCGATGTTGAAACTCATTTGTAAACACTGCATATTCTAAATTCGCTCCTAGTCGATTCAGCCGCCTAAAACATGTATAAATGGAGCTTGAGCTCGAGACTAGCATATGTGATGTTGTGTACTGAGTTTCTTGGTATGGGCATGGAGATGCCCAAACATGCAGATGGGTAGTCATATGATGATTATACCGAACAACCTTCCCTCGGACTTTCCAAGTGGTTATCATTCATCGAGAAGATAAGTCTGTGGTTATGATTGTACACCATTAGTCCTTACCACCCGGGACAACACTAAGGCTCTATATGCTAGGGCTGTGCTTTGACTCGTTTACCGATTCCAAGAGAGTCATCAGGTGGCGAGGTTGAGTACAGTTGCGACACATATAGGAGCCAATGCATTGTAGTCGGGGATTAACCGTCCACCTACGGGTGTGGATATCCTATGTGATCTGATGAAATAATAGTGCATGTAATCTATGGCAGAGTATGAGATGTACGTTGGAGAAGATGTTCTCCAATAATACACGCGATGCCACTAATATAGTTATCACATAGTTATCGAATTAATATGTAACCCTCGATGAACCAATAGTTGCCGATTCGATCGTGATATACGAGATGAAGGGACCGTACTGTACGTTAATCATAATCAACTGGTTCTTGCAGGCACTATCAGTTATACGTAGGGGATCATGGGGCGATGCTACTAGACGCTCTTACCATGATCCGATGGGTGCAATCAGAAATGAGTTCTGACATTCTTGATCAAGGTGTTGATGAAAAAAATGGGGCTAACTAGGGTAAGCCTGAATAGGATTATGTCCTGAATCACAAAGAGTTGTGAACCCACGGCTAGCTGTATCTCTGAACCATTGAGGGTCACACAAGTACTGATTTACTTGTTCCCGTTGAGATAATAAATTCAATGAGTTCAATTTATAAGAAATAATTTTGATGATCAATCGATAAGCTTATAAATAAAGTTTATGAAAGCTTATAGAAATTTTGAAAGCATCACTGTTAAGACAGTTAACCGAGTACATCTACCTTATTTAGACATTGGTGATCTCGAAATTAAAGTGTGTATCATAATAACAAATAAGTTGAATTTGTCACATCGATGATATTGGATCGTCGATCGGGATTATTATGAGATTAATATAATAGGAATATGGATCATGGACTTGTAAGAGTATACCCCCATCATGCTAATTTATTAAAGTTCAAATGGACTCTAATAATTAAATTGTATTTTAATTGAATTAAAATATATCCCATTAAATTTTATAAAATATGGTATTAGTTTATGTAATATGAAAATATTCATGATACCATAATTTAAAAACTTGCACACAAAGAATATAATATTAGATGATTTGTTGTGTGCTATTCTCGTGAGTCAAGGATTTCATTGAGATTCACTAATTAATTAAGGAAATGACAATTAGTTAATTAAATTAATAATATATGTTAATTTAATTAATGAATTTTAAAAAAAAAGGTGACCACGGAAGGATATTTTGTAGGAAAAAGGGTTTTTTCAATAAAAAGGTGGACCGAAGCTTTAGAAAAGAAAGGGAGGAAGAAAAAAATTCCATCGGCCACCCTTGCTCTCAAAAGGGTTTTTGAACCAGGGGCGGATCTAGGATTTAGACACTGGAGGGCCGCTTAGTTTATTTTGCGACGGTTTTTGACACTGGGGGGCCGCTTAGTTTATTTTGCGACGGTTTTCTCAAAAACCGTCGCTATATGGCGACGGTTATAAGAAACCGTCGCGGATTTTGCGACGGTTTTAATAAACCGTCGCGAATTTTGCGACGGTTTTTGTCACAACCGTCGCTAAGCCAAAAAAAAAATTCGAAATCGGGCGGATCAAACATTATAATTGGCTTTAGCCACTGAGATACATGGACGTATCATTCATTTTGGGGGGGCCATGTATATATATATATCTGTTTATATATTTAGTTTTAAAAAAATTAATATACACTAAAATTTTTTTTTAAATTTTTTGGGGGGGCCGTGGCCCCTGTTCGCCCTACACTAAATCCTCCCCTGTTTTGAACCAATATTTTTTCTTGATCTCAAACGCAAAATATTTTCTACACTTTCTAGTGTAAGTTAGAAGAGGAACAAGTAATCTGGTCGTGGACCTGATTCGAAGATTAAAGAAGTAGAACGAAGAACGTTCGTAGGGATTTTCAACAAGAGCTATATCCGCTAACATCGTAATAGTTGGAGTCGAGTGAATTATTTCACCAAAAGTAAAATTCTTTAACATTCTTTGAATGTTTGATGATAAAATCATACGAACGTCCAAGACAAAACATATTTTGATTGTAAAATTAAATAAAATCTTTAAAAATTTCACTGCGTTTGGGCGTGTAGAAAACTCAGATCCAACACATGACACCAAATTTTCTTTATAATTTTACCTTTGATAATATTGCTAGCTAACTTTGCTGGTATATGTTTTCCAGTTTGATTTTTTTCGATGTTTTCTATAACTTATCTATAAATATAATTTCTCAATAAATCGTATCTAATAACTGATCTTATAAATATAATATATATATATATATATATATATATATATATATATATATATATTATAGAAAAGTTATAAAATAAAAAAAATTAATATGACACGTATCGCGTGTCATAAAACAATAACCTCGTATAATAATTATCGAAATATATTCTATTACTATACCATCCATTTTATTATATGATTTTTGGTACAGTAATAGAACATAGTTCGATAATTATCATACGAGGTTATTGTTTTATGGCACACGATACGTGTCAATATTATTTTTTTTATTTTATAACTTTTCTGTAATATATATATATCATGATATTAACAAAAAAGAAAAACAACGAATATTTTTAAAGATATATTATTTACCATCTGAGGCTTGAAATTAAAAAGGAATCTGATACGTGGCATTGTTTTACCAAATTTTTCCTTAGTGGCTTTCGCACACATGGAAGTTATTGGTTTCCAGCTATATACCATCTTCAACTCAAATTGAGCTAAGAAAAGGAGAAATTTAAACTCCAGAATAATAATGAATATAACATTCTTATTTGGAATTTTACAAAACATAAAAGGATTTACGAAAGATATTCCAAAGAAATTAAATAACAGAGGATTTACCGAGGGCCCAAAGAATCATAAATTCATAAAAATCACCCATAAACGCCTTAAACGCCGTCTCTCGGCTAAGCAGGCTGAAGGGCTACAACATGAATTTATTTTTCCCGGATAAACTCGAACCTTGTGTTCACCATTTCCTGGTTCATTTCTTACCTTATGTTCTAACCAAAGACTCTTATATTACATTTTATTCCAAAAATTTAAATAAATTTTTATATCAATCTGATTCCAAGAACAAATAAATATAGATCATGTCATACTAAGGTAATAATTTAGCACGAATAATTTAGCATGTCATTCAGGCTAATCTTATGAAATAAAAATGATTTAAAACAGTAAATAAAAACAGAAAATAAAAACAGTAAGAACTTACAAAGTTGTTATCAGAACTTCAAACTTTTATTTATAAACTTCAGAAGGGTTGTTTACAAGAGAGAATAGAGGGGAGCAAACTCAACCGTGTCCTCCTAAGAACACAGAATAAACATATAAATAGATAGAAGAGCCGGACATGAAACCCCGGATTCCATCTCAAAATAAAAACAGTAAAATGCTTTATTAAAGCAAAAGCAACATGGTTACAAAATTCAAAAAGTATACAGTGATATTCCACCCACTTTAGTCATGATATGTCATGATGTGTTATTCCACCAACTCTGAATAATGAGATTCCACTTCGAACGATTTTCTAATCATCTTTGAGATTGTCCTTTAGAGATTTCTTCAAATTTTCAAAGATATCTGCTATTTGATATAATTGAGGAGTATTATCCTCTGGATCCTTTGCATCCTGCATTTGCATTAGATGTATGAATTGATTTTCACTGGATTAAGACGCCATAGATTTATCTGATTTTGAATCAGAACATCCAATATACTGAAAAAGATCCTTCTTCATTTCTTCAATATAATCTCAATCATCTTATCTTTTGAATAAATTTCAGAATATTTCTGAGTAAGAATCTTGAATGGACTCATAGAGGCTTTTTCCTTTTCTTGTTGATTATTAATTTTTTTTCTGGTATAAAGAAATTTTTTCATCCATTTGATGAAGAGTTTCATAACCATATGGTTTTCCAGTTTTTGGATCATCTCTCAATAATTTGTCCCAAAATTTTGTGGAACTGACCCTCCATATGCAAGGGATGCCTTCATCAGTGTAACCGAATTCCGGCTGCTATTTCCAGATCCATGGGATTCCAAATTCCATGAAAAATAGACATAGAGTCTTTCCATCAATCCAATGTTCAGAAAATGATTTTTTAATACTTGGGGAAACATTTAACCAAGTATTCATTGCTTTTATGAAAACCTCTGGCAAAATATTTGCAGATGGAACGAATATCTTCCACCAGATTAAAAATCGATTTGGAACAGGATAGTGGAAAATATTTTCACAAATCTTTAGAAACCAAGTATGTTTCCCTTTTTCATTTTCATAAAACAGAGTTTTATTAAAACTTTCAATATAATCCCAAAAATTAAATTTAAAACTCATTTTATGATTTTCAGAATAAAATTCTTTTTCAACCAATGGAGATATACCCCATTCTTCAATAGATATTATCTTCTTGATGATAAACTTTGAAAAGTTATAACTTCCTTTCTGCTGAGTATTACTGAAAAAGTGAGTTATATCAACACTTTTTGTAGATAATAGAAGATTTTCATAAAATCCTCTTTGTTTGTAAGAACCATATACATATGATATATTGGTTAGATATCTTTCCATGATAGTCCATGGAGTTTTTTCCCATTGGATATCTTTTTCTTCTATAAGAAGAATCAATTCTCTATGTTTTGTCTCTGTATATAGAGCTGAATCATTATCATCATCTTTTATGATGTTAGCATATGATGCTGAACCTTGAGAATCTATATTACTTCTCTGTTTTTGTTTCAAGAATTTTTGAAATTCATTGTATAACTCAGTCTTCTCAGTATTACTGGCTGATGAACTAGATAAGTTCTGGGCTATTAGCCTCTTTTTGCCATGATGTGCAATAATATTAGGGGGTTTTTCCCTACCACCTCGCCCTCTATAAGAGGACTCTCCTCTTCCTCGGGAATACATATCTGTAAATGAAAACATTAGGATAAATATTCTCGAGTTAAGAAATCAGGTAAGTGATTATCTTCACCTTTTTTATATATAATTTCAAAATCAAAAGGAGCTAAATGAGCCTCCCATCTTGCAAACATTTGTTTAGACACATTATGTTTAAAATCTTTGTTAAACATAAATTTTGCAGATTTGCAATCAGTTTTTATATTAAACTTTTGATTATATAAATCATCTTGAAATTTTAAAATACATCTGACAATATCCAATTCTTTTGCTACTGTGGAATAGTTTTTCTGGGCATTATTCCATTTCCCAGAATAAAATCTTATAAGATATTCCTATTTTGTTTGGGGATCTTTTTGTTTTAGAATTCCTCCAAAACCTATATCTGAAGCATCAGTTTCAACTATTTTATCCCATTGAGGATTAGCAAGCATAAGACAAGGAAGATTTTTAACCTTTTCCTTAATATTTTTAACAGCTATAGTATGTCCTTCAGACCAAGGTAAAGGATTTTTATTTAGCCTATCATATAATATAGCAGAATCTTTAGTAAGATCTTTTATATAAGGAGAAATATAATTTAAAATTCCTAAAAATCTTTGTAACTGAGTTTTATCAGTTATTATATAAGGAAATTTTGAACCAAATTCAATACTTCTTTGAATATGAATTATTTTTTCTTTTTCAATCATATGACCAAGAAATCTAATATTTTTTTGAAATAAAATCATTTTAGATTTTGAAATAACAAGACTGTGACACCCTGACCCGTTACAATTAAAATACAGCGGAATTTAAAATTTTCTTGCAAATGGAAGGAGTTTCAAAATCCATTTCATTAAAATCTTTTCATCAAAATAAATACATGATCATTCAAATGATATAACAAAATACAAAACATCATTTCTATGATCATGTCCAAAAATCTTCCTTCCAACATGGCATGCATATGACCCCCTGTCCACAGTCAACGTCCCGGTCCGTCACTCTTATCTGCATCACATGAAAATAACTGAAATGAGTATAAAACTCAGCAAGTGGAACTCTTACATAGCAATGAACATATCATACTCTGTAAAACATAGATTTGAAACATAAATACCATCAACTCTGAAATAAATATCATAACAATAGCATAGCAATAAGATGGTATTTCTCTTTACTCTTGTTGGATTGATATCAATAGTAACTATGTCTGTGGTGCTCGTATCCCAATCGATATAAACTGATAACTCTGAGGGATATAAGCCTATGGTCGTTGATCAACTAATTGCATGCAATCTCTGACTATGTATCTATCAATCCAATAAAACATTTAAACTCTTTCTCTTTGGCATTTAAACAACACTTTAGAAACTATACTCTTTGTATTCCCTTTGAACAATCGAGACATCAAATGCCTCCCATAAATATAACAATTGAATCAATACATACTATGGATCAAATGGAAGGGAATATCACAATAAAACCTTTGAAACACAATACATATACTATCATGTGAGCACAAGGGATGAAATTCCACTTACAAACCACAAGAACACCTCAATCTATGCTCTTGATACACCACCTACAACAATAATCCATAAATAACACCATTATCAACTCTATATCCAAAAATCCAAGTCAAATAATCCATTCAACCATAAAAAACATCAACCTATAGCATCTCCTCTCCAACACCATGAAATAACACAACCAAAAACTTACCTTAGCTTCCTAGCACCAAGGAGAACCTCGATCTCAAGTCGAAAATTGAACTAGATCCAAGAATCAAAGATTGGAAGTGAAAGAAATGGAGGAAAACCCTTGCTAGAAGAGAGAAAATCGAGTTTGAAGGGGAAAGGAAAGGAGGAAATGAAGCCAACCATTCCAAAAAGTTACTAAAAATCTCGCCCATACTTCAATAATGCATGACCGCGGGTGTGCTCACACAAGCACCGCGGGTGCGCTATGCCTTCGACCAAACCATCATTTCCTGGAACACAACCACCGCGGGTGCGGCGCTGCAACCACCGCGGGTGCGGTCATCACCGCGGGTGCGGTCTCTACACTACCGCGGGTGCGGTCCTTGCTACGGCTTCCCAACTCCAAAATCAAGAATAGTACACCGCGGGGGCACTCCTCTAAGAGCGCGGGTGCACTCTGGTCACGGCAATGATCAAAACTCAAACAACTAAAATCGATCCGAAACTCTGAAACGAACAACCAACAACAACTAACACCTCAAGAACATAATAACCAATAATACTATGGCCCAAAACACAACTCTAAACATCTAATCACATAACCCAAATAAACATACGAAACTTAAATCGTACCGTACACCGGGCTCGGCTATTACAATCTCCCCTCCTTAAGGGAATTTCGTCCTCGAAATTGACGTCACTGCACGAACAACTCAGGATACTTCTCTCTCATCTCATCCTCTGGTTCCCACGTAGCCTCTTCGATCAAATGGTTCCTCCAAAGAACTTTAACGATGCCGATCTCTTTGTTTCTCAAAACTCTAACTCTGCGATCCAGAATATGAATCGGAATCTCTTGGTACGTCAAATTCGGCGTCAAGTCCAATGGCTCATGGCGAAGAACATGGGAAGGATTCGCAATATACTTCCTGAGCTACGTGAAAAACATTGTGAACTCTGTCAAGATCTGGCGGTAAGGCTAACCTGTAGGCTCGATCACCGAACTCTGTCCAAAATCTCAAAGGGACCAATAAACCTCGGACTCAACTTACCCTTCTTGCCAAATCTCATCACACCCTTGAGAGGTGCAATCTTCAAGAACACATGGTCGCCAACCTCAAACTGCAAGCGGTCTGCGACGAACATCCGCATAGCTCTTCTGTCTCGACTGCGCAGTCTTCATCCTCTCACGGATAACCGCAACAACATCGGCTTTCTGTTGGACCAACTCTGGTCCCAACATCTTCCTCTCACCAACCTCATCCCAATACAAGGGAGATCTACACTTCCTGCCATAAAGTGCTTCGTACGGTGCCATCCCAATCGTCGCTTGGTAGCTATTGTTGTACGTGAACTCCACAAGAGGCAACTTAGAATCCCAGCTACCAGAATAATCGATAGTACAAGCTCTGAGCATATCCTCTAGAATCTGAATGACTCTCTCTGATTGACCGTCGCTCTGAGGGTGATAAGCTGTACTGAACGCTAACCGTAAACCCAAAGCTCTGTGCAAACTCTTCCAAAACTCTAAGGTAAATCTAGGGAAACGATCAGACACAATCGACAGAGGGACACCGTGAAGTCTAACAATCTCTGCTATGTAATCCTCGGCATACTGGTTCATGGAATACGTCGTCTTGACTGGAAGAAAGTGCGCTGACTTGGTCAATCGATCAACGATAACCCAAATGGAATTGAAACCCTTCTGCGTCCTAGGAAGACCAGTCACGAAATCCATCGCAATATGCTCCCACTTCCACTGAGGAATCGGCAATGACAACAATGTCCCAGCAGGTCTCTGGTGTTCAATCTTCACCTGCTGACAAGTTAGGCACTGAGAAATAAATACGGCAATGTCTTTCTTCATACCTGGCCACCAATAGAGTCTACGAAGATCCTGATACATCTTCGTACTGCCTGGATGAATCGAATATGGCGCGGTATGAGCCTCTGTCAAGATGTCTCGTCGAATGTCATCACCAGTAGGAACACAAATACGGCCTCTGAAAGTCACCGAACCATCACCATTCATCGCAAACTCTGAGTTACCTCTCTCCTCTGCTCTAGCTCTCAACTCTGTCAACTGAACATCATCAGTCTGCTCTCTACGGATCCTGTCCGTCAAAGTAGCCTGAATAACCAACGCTGAAAAGCGAGCAATGGTCCCTGGAACTACCAAAGAAATCTCTTCTCGCTGCAAGTCCATCAACAATGGTCTCTGAATCAAAGAACTCAAGGAAGAACTCGACTTACGACTCAAAGCGTCTGCCACAACATTCGCCTTCCCTGGGTGGTAACTGATCGTCATATCATAGTCTTTGACAAGCTCTAACCACCTCCTCTGCCGCATATTGAGCTCTTTCTGGGAAAACAGATACTTCAAACTCTTGTGGTCTGTGAAAATCTCACACTTTTCGCCATACAAATATTGTCTCCAAATCTTCAAGGCGAAAACCACAGCTGTCAGCTCTAAATCATGCGTCGGATAATTCTTCTCATAGTTTTTCAACTGGCGAGAAGCATAGGCAATAACCTTACCTCGCTGCATCAGCACTGCACCAAGGCCTCTCTTCGACGCATCGGTATAGACAACAAAATCCTCAGAACCACTGGGCAAAGAAAGAACAGGAGCTGTCGTCAATCTATCCTTCAACTCTTGGAATGCACTCTGGCAGTCAATGGACCACTCGAACTTCACAGTCTTCCTCGTCAAATTGGTCAATGGCAAGGCAATCTTGGAGAAATCTGAAATGAAGCGACGATAATAACCCGCCAAACCAAGAAAACTGCGTACCTCAGAAACAGTAGTAGGAATAGGCCACTTCTGAACTGCCTCTATCTTCACTGGATCAACAGCTATGCCATCTTTCGAAACAACATTGCCTAGAAAAGAAATTTGATCCAGCCAAAACTCACACTTCTTCAATTTGGCATACAGCCTCTTCTCCCTCAACAAACGAAGAACAACTCTGAGATGCTCTTGTTAGAGTAGGTGCACGTCGAGCCAAGTGTTGGTCGAGTGTTCACAATGAAACTCTATGTATAAGCAATCTTTATTTTAATAATATTTGAAATTATTATTTTGGCACATCTTTATCTGTATACCCATGCTAGCTGCATAGATAAAGCCCTTGAATATACAAATAGTAGAAAGAATATGAGATGCTCATATGATGAGTATCATGAAACTCATATTTGTAATACTGTATATTCTAAACAGTTCCTAGTCGATTCAGCCGCCGATAAGAAGGATATAGGTCGCTCGAGTTAGAGACTAGTATCTGCGATGTGAGTACCATGTTTCATTGGTAGGGGACATTGTGATGTCTGATCATGCAGATAGGTGCTCCTGGTAGAGTGCACTGAACAACCCTCCATTAAGGACTTTCCAAATGGTTCTTACTTATCGAGTGGAAACGTCCTAGTTTATGGTTGTACACCATTAGTCCTTATGACCCGGGACAACATTGAGACTCTATGTGCTAGCATTGCACTTTGACTTGTTTACCGACTCTCAAGGGGTCATCAGGTGGCAAGGTTGGGTGTTCTGTCGAAACATATAGGAGTCGATGCATTGTAGTCGGGGATTCACCGCTTACCTTCGGGTATGGATATCCTATGTGTTCTCATGTGTATGTAGGTTTAAATCTCTGATCAGAGTATGGTGGTAATTATGAAATGGTTTCATAGATTACACCATCGATGCAACTACGACATGACACATAGTATCGATTCATTGACAACACTCGATATACCAATAGTTGTCAAATCGATCGGGATATATGAGTTGAAGGGACTGTACTGTACGCTAACCATAATTGAATGGTTCTTGCAGGCACTATCATTTGATACCTAGGGAATCATGTAAGCGATGCTGCTAGGCGTTTAACATGATTGGTTGAGTACTATCAGACTTGAGTTCTGACGTTCTTGTTATCAAGGAGTTGATAAGTAAGAATGGAGCAATTGGGGTATGCTCATATAAGGACATGTTTAGTCCGAATCACATGGAGATGTGAACCCACGGCTAGTTGTATCAATGAACCATTGAGGGCCACACAAGTACTAGCTTTCTAGATCCCGTTGAGAAGTAAAATAGTTCAATATGTTGAACGGCTTATAAATGAGTTTATAAGCGTAAGGAAAATTAGAAGTATGACTTCTATGAGAGAAATGTAAATTTTAATTTATGGAAGTGTTCCTAAATTAAAAGTTGGCCAAGTGAATAATGTATTTGAAAATTGTGATTTTCATAAACATTATTATGGACTAAATTAAATTAATTCAAGTGTTGAATTAATTAAACACTAGTAGACCTAGTAGAGTCCAAATAATTAAATTAATTCAAGTGTTGAATTAATTAAATCACATTGAGTCTTGTAGAGCTCAATTTAAATAAATTATTTAAACTAGTGGACTTGAGTAAATTCAAGTAATGTTTAATTAGTCTCAAATATGTTTGAGATAATTAAATTAAGTCCATGGATTTTTAATTGTTAAAAATCAAATAAGTCTTGCATGCATGGGAAGATGAAAGGTTGGGAGACAGCTTTTTCAAATATCTAGGCTTGGCATTGGAATTCACATCAACTTTTTCAAGGACCAAGACAAGTCTCCCTTCCCCCCTTAATACATGAGATGGCCGAAACTTTGTTTAGTTTTCACCAAGTTTTTCTCTCATTTTTCTTCAAGTGTTGAGGAAAGAAAAAGACTTCTCTTTGAAAAATCTTCTTATTTTTCTAGTGCAAAATAAGAAGGGTTCTAGCTAGTTAGTGGTGGGCTTGATTTTGAAGGAAAGGAGGAAGCTTGTAGATCAACTCATCCATTCAAGAGCTAAAGTGTTTACACTTTAGTTGGAGCCATACATCAATCCTTGTGATTGATAGGTACATTTCTTAAACACACTATGAATGTCATTTTTGTGTTTTTGTATTTGCTAAACAATATTATCAAGGTGGCCGAAATTTTCTTCAAGAAAATTAAAATTTTAAACTTCTGTTGCGCTTCCGGTCACCGTAACCGATCCCCTTTCAAGTGGTATCAGAGCTAAGGTTACGTTTTTGTGTAGCAACTACAAGATATTATGTTGAGATTGATTTCTAACCGCTTGGGACGAAATTTTGCAACAAATAAAAGGCCGGACTTGTAGCACTTTTTGGGCAGCAAGGTGCTGCCCATTTCGGGCGCCTCGGGCTGCCCGAAACGGGCAGCAAGGGCAGCCCAAAGGGCTGCCCGAAATCCCTACTTTTAAATAAAAAAAAATTTTTTTTTTGTTGGCCGGAGTCCGGCGACGGAACTCCGGCGACGGCGATGACGACTAGGGTTTCCAAAAGTGTTTTGGAATATCAAAGTTTCATGGGCCTTGAGTTGTTGGTCCATTAGATGGCTAACATGTTTGTGAATTTTAAATGGGCCAAAATATTTTTGGTGAAAAATGAGTTTTTGGGCCCTTAAAGTTTAAAATTACAAAAGTTGCAAATATTTTCTCATGAAATAAATAATTTAAGTTGGACTTTAATTATTTATAGTAAATGGTGATTTACAAGAAATTCGGTTCTAAATAAATTAATTTGAAAGTAGACAAAGGTGTTTGTATACTTTGTTAATTTAGTTTATAATCGTGGCGGTTAGTGATTGGATCAAGATATATAATATTGGATCAATTAATTATTGTGATAATTAATTGATGGTGTATGATATGTGATATTATGCATGAAGGATGATCAAAAGCCCAAGCCCAATTTGCTAGGTGTATGCTAGGATATTTTGTGTTGAATGATTGTAATAATTATCAATTCATAAAGTGGGCTTGGTTTATGGCCCGTTCCTACCCCATGAGATGTATCCCTATTTGCCATGGATATTTATTTGTAAATATTAGTATAGTGGATTATCAAGATTGGAAGATGGTGGCCATGATGATTATGAAGATCGAAGACATGTAAATATTGGAAGCTAATGTAATAGTTGCATTTGCATCCCATGAATTTCCCTAGGATTGGACCTAGGCCTGTGTTTAGCTCACACGGTCCGTTAGTATTGGGGCGATTGATCATCCTTGTTTTGTTTACTGTTTATAATATATACATGATATGTTATAAATAATGAGTATGTGCGTTATTATTATGATAATAACAAAGTTGCATGAATCCGGCAAACATACGATCAAACATGGCGATGTGAACTACGTGGAACTCCCATGACTTCGGCTCAGATAATTGAGGGAACTCATGGCGACCGTCCATTAAGGTTCAACATCGATGGGTAAGGATTGACACGTAAAGATGAACGACGTCTATAATGGGTCCTAATCAAACGTGAGACAAAAGTTTACGTTAAGGGTTGCATTGTGATGCAATTGGAAACTACCTTTTAGGAATTGTGATTGGCTGATATAATTCGGGATCATAATTCGCTAATTGGACCTTACGTACCTACTGAGGAAAGGGGTTTCCCGTTTTCACTAGAGGGTAGTGAAAGATGTCAAAACAGTGGGAGCAAATATTTATGAAGTAAAAGTCCATACTTTATATCTTACTAAATATTTTAAAATAGTCATTAACATTTATCTGTTTTACTTTTCAGTACAAAATTTGACAATGTCTTCGATTCGCAATCCACTTTCTGCCATTCTCGAAAAACACGTTTTGACCGGACCTAATTATCTCACTTGGCTAAGAAACCTAAAGATCGTCTTGAACTCGGAAAGAATTGCATATACACTGACTGAGTCGCCCCCTGTTGAGGCTCCGACTGGCTGCACTGCTGAGGAATTGCAGACTTACAAGGAATGGTGTGACCATGACTTGAAAGCAAAGTGTTATATGCAGGCTTCGATGAACGATGAGCTGCAGAGGCGATTCGAGGATGCTAAAACTGCTGCTGACATTCATATGCACCTCAAGGAGCTCTTTGGTGAGCAGACTCGGCCTCTAAGGCATGCCACAGTCAAGGAGCTCATCACTTTACGCATGCGAGATGGGGCTTCTGTCCATGAGCATGGCCTAAAGTTGATTGGGCTCGTGGATAAGCTCGTTGGCATGGATTTGATCTTGCCTTCGGAGCTGACCACCGACGTGTGATGTTGTCACTGCCGTGCTCGTTCGATCCTTTTGTGGTGAATTTCAATATGAACAATGTAATGCCCAAGATTTTATAACACGTTAGTTTGAGATTATCGATGTTGAGTAGATATGAATGCAACCAGATCATTTTGAGATTTAAAATTTAAATATGTAAACTGTTGGGCGAAAGTGACTCGCCCGGGCGGACGTTTTTGACCGCCCGAGCGAGAGTGCCTAGGAGAAGAGGGCCGAGAGTCACTCGCCCGGGCGGATGTTTTTGACCGCCCGAGCGAGGCTGCTGGAATGGGCGAGGGCCGAGAATTACTCGCCCGGGCGGCAACTTTTGACCGCCCGAGCGAGAGACGTGGATTTTGAAAAATAAAACACTTGTCTTGGCCATGCAAATATATCACATGTGTCTCCATTTCACTCCATTCAGCATTCATCCAGAACAAGAGAACCGAGAGAACTCTCCAAAACATCCTTCAAAATTCCTCCAAGCTTAGATGTTAGTTTGTGAAGAATCTAACCATCCAAAGTTATATCCAAGAATAGATTCGTGTTCCTCATGCCATAAGCTTCATAAGGATGTAAGTTTCTTGCAATTCCAACATGTTTTGAAATATATGTGTTGGGGAATTTCAGATTTGACTTAGAATATGTGTTCTTGGTATGTTGAGCTTGAGATATTCGTGATCGGATTGATTTTCGGACACCGCATGCCAATATTCGAAATTCCAGCTTATGTGATATGAGAATTATGCAGAAGTTTGGTGTGTTGAATTGGTATTGTTGAAGATCATGAGTTGATTTGGATTTAGTATATTGTTGTGGAGATATCGGTACCGAAATATACGCCGTTATGCCGTCAATGTGGTACCAAGATTGAATATTATTTGCATATGAGTTGAGTTGAGTTGTGTTTTGATAGAATATATCTACACATTATCATTTCAGACTAAACTTGACAGAGTTGACATACTGATCTCGAGACTTTGACACCGACTGTTCAACAAGAAAGGTATAAATCATGTTGTTTGGGAAGCCACAACTCAAATAAGATATTATTTGAGTTTCCCAAATTAAAATCACATACTAGAATTGGTTGTATTTAATTGTAACATGTTTATGACTTGTTTATAGAATTATATTCAAATCTTGTTACATGATTTTGCTTTGATTATAGAATTGTATTCAAGCATGTAAGATTATTGTGATATTCAGATATGAATATGAGCATGCTTTGTTACAGGTTGATAATCATTGCATTTAAGATAGGAGAGTCGTTGACAGTCATTGTCAACTATCTAGATGTTCGGTGTATCTCAGCTTAGGACAGCCTTGACTCCTATTGTAGTCGTTGATACAGCTCAGACCGAAGTCTAGGAATAAGACGTACAGTCACCCCGAGTGGGAGGGTAGGTGACAGCCATTGACGTCTTATTCACATCGGGATCCCTAGAGTTCTAGTCGAGTCGAGTCCAGACATGGGTTGATTCGCATTGCATTGCATGTTTATATGATTGTCATTCATGATAGCATGTTTCATGTTTAGATTGATTATATGCATGTATACATGTTTATACTGGGATTTGTTCTCACCGGAGTTTCCGGCTGTTGTTATGTCTGTATGTGTGCATAACAACAGGTGGGGCAGGATCTGGGTCACGCAGAGGATGAGAGATGGACATAGCGTGGTGATCTCGGGCTTAGCAGAAGAACTAGTAGTTGTACTTTTGACATGTACTGTATTTACTTACTAGTTGTTAATAATGGTTGGAACAAGACATGTTGTACCTTATGTTTGTAATTTAAATAAAGAATGTACGCTTGTTTATATATATTAGATTTAATGTTGTAAAACGAAAAATTTGACCCACTTTTTATAATAACGATCCATTTAATCCCAAAGAAAAGAGTTAGAGCCCTGGTCCCCACAACAGGTGGTATCAGAGCCGTAGGTTCTGTAGACTAAGATAGGATAGAATGAGCGGGGTAGATCGAGTCTTCTTCCTTGCTCTATGATGTGCTAGCATGTTTATTGCTTTCCTTATTACATGTTGTTTGTTATTTGATTGATTACAACATGTATTGGTTAAGTCTGAATCCGAACCGATTCTAGATCAGAGGTAACTGACTAGAGGAGGGCTGAGACAGTTGTATATCTTGTATTCTAATCAGTTGGATTATTAGATACCTGCCTCCTAGAAGAGCAGTTGTGCCAGTACGACCACCAGCACCAGAACAGGGTAGCACATCCGGGGATACGATGGATGTCACTGCTACGCCCATGGAGACTCTATTAAAGCGATTCCAGTCATTCCGACCACCGACCCTCAAGGGTACAGAAAATGCAATCGAATGTGAAAGCTGGTTGGAGGATATCGAAATGTTATTCGAGTCTCTGGAATATAGTGACGAGAAGCGAGTGAAACTCATTGGCCATCAACTGCAAGACGTGGCTAAGTATTGGTGGGTGAATATAAGGAGAGCACTAGAACAGAGTGGCACCGAGGGTACATGGAAAGCATTCAAGACGGAGTTTTATCAGCGATTCTTTCCTGTGTCCTACCGTAAAGATAAAGGCGCTGAATTTGCAAACCTGAGACAAGGGCAGTTGAACATTGAAGAGTACGTTGCTAAATTTTCTTCCTTGCTTCGCTTTGCACCTCACGTTTCAGGTAGTGATGAGGCCGTGGCAGATCAGTTTATAAACGGCTTAAATCCTGATGTCTTTACATTGGTTAATACTGGGAGACCCAATAATTTCGCTGAAGCATTGAACCGTGCCAAAGGAGCAGAAGCAGGGTTGCTGAGACAACGGAGTGTTCCGTATGTGGCTCCGAGTCCGAGACCGCCACTACCTCTAGCACAACATCCTCCTCGATTCGAAAGTGGTGGTAGCAGTAGTGGACGCAAAGATCAGTTGAAAGTGAAGGGCAAACAGTTTAAGAGGGCAGGGAGCAGTTCTTCGAGCTCCAGCGGGTCAAGACAGAGAGGTTTTGGCCAGAGTCTAGAGGTGGCAAGTGGATATTGCAGTACTTGTGGAGGTAAGTATGCCACAGAACAGTGTCAAGGTGTAGTGGGCAGGTGTAACATATGCAAGCAATCGGGGCATTATGCTAAGGTCTGTCCTCAGAGAAGTGGAGCATCAATATTTCAGGCTGCAGGGTCGTCTGCCTCAGTGACTCAGCCGGAGAGGCAAGCTTCATCTGTTCACTCATTTCAGCCACCAGCTAATCAGACCCAGCCTCGAGCCAGAGGTGGCCAGACAGGGAGTCAGCCTCAGAGACAACAGGCTCAGGTGTTTGCATTGACAGAAGAGCAAGCACAAGATGCCCCAGATGATGTTATTGCAGGTAACTGTTCTCTTTGCGGTTATCCTGCTTATATATTAATAGATACGGGCGCATCACATACATTCATATCAGAACGATTTGCATTATTGCATTCTCTGCCTGTTGAGTCTTTGTTAGATGTCGTGTCTATTACTTCTCCGTTGGGAAGTGGTTTGATAGCTGTGACCACGGTTAGACATTGCATCTTACGGTTTGAGGGTCATGAAATTGATCTAGATTGCATAGTACTCGGGTTAGATGATTTTGATTGTATTGTTGGAATTGACATGTTAACAAAGTACAGAGCCACCGTGGATTGTTTCCACAAGATTGTCAGATTCAGACCAGAAATGACAGACGAGTGGAAATTCTACGGAAAGGGTTCCAGATCTCGGATTCCCTTGATTTCGGCTTTGTCTATGAATAAGCTGTTACAGAAAGGAGCAGATGGGTTCCTTGTGTATGCTGTAGATGTACAAAAATCTAGCCCGACATTGGCAGATTTGCCAGTAGTACGGGAATTTGTCGATGTGTTTCCAGAGGAGATTCCAGGGTTACCTCCGGTGCGAGAGGTAGATTTTAGTATTGATTTGATTCCAGGTACCACTCCTATTTCGAGAGCTCCGTATAGGATGGCACCGATAGAGTTGAAAGAATTAAAGGCACAGTTGGAAGATCTTCTAGCCAAGGGATATATCAGACCTAGTGTATCTCCTTGGGGCGCTCCGGTGCTATTCGTGCGAAAGAAAGATGGATCGATGCGGTTGTGTATCGATTACAGGCAACTGAATAAGGCGACGATAAAGAATAAATATCCATTGCCTAGGATCGATGATTTATTTGATCAGTTGCAGGGATCCTCTGTTTATTCTAAGATTGATTTGCGATCCGGATATCATCAGCTTCGAGTTCGAGATGTAGACATACCGAAAACAGCATTTCGAACCAGGTATGGACATTACGAATTTATTGTCATGCCTTTTTGTTTAACAAATGCTCCGGCGGTATTTATGGGCTTGATGAATCAAATCTTTCAGAGGTATTTGGATGATTTTGTTATTGTCTTTATCGACGACATTCTGGTGTATTCTCAGAACAGGATTGAGCATGCAGAACATCTCAGAATTGTGTTGCAGACACTGAGAAATGAGAGACTGTATGCCAAATTGTCAAAGTGTGAATTTTGGTTGAATCGAGTTGTCTTTTTGGGACATATCATATCTGGAGATGGTATTTCTGTAGATCCGAGTAAAGTGGAAGCTGTGATCAGTTGGCCGAGACCGACTTCTGTGCCAGAAATACGCAGTTTCATGGGTCTAGCAGGATACTATAGACGATTCATCCAAGATTTCTCCCGTATTGCCAAGCCAATCACACAATTGACACAGAAGAATGCGCGATTCCTATGGTCTGAGGAGTGTGAGTCTAGCTTTCTAGAATTGAAGAAGAGGCTGACCAGTGCACCTGTCTTGATGATTCCTTCAGGTACGGGTGATTTCGTTGTATATTGTGATGCCTCTCACAGAGGTTTGGGATGTGTTCTTATGCAGCGAGGTCATGTGGTCGCATATGCCTCAAGACAATTGAAGACTCACGAGACTCGATACCCTATTCATGATCTTGAATTGGCGGCTATCGTATTTGCACTAAAGATCTGGCGTCATTATCTTTATGGCGAGAAATTTGAGATCTATTCGGACCATAAAAGCCTAAAGTACTTGTTCTCTCAGTCGGAGTTGAACATGAGACAGCGTAGATGGCTTGATCTGTTAAAAGATTTTGATTGTGAGATCAAATATTATCCAGGAAAGTCGAATGCAGCGGCAGATGCTTTGAGTCGAAAGGTTTGTTCCCTATCCTTATCGACGATAGGTGTTACAAAACTCGTTGAAAATTGCTGTTTCTCTGGATTAGAATTTGATACAGATAAGAAGCCACTACGACTCGCTATTATTCAAGCTGAGCCAGACCTGATCCGGAGGATCAAAGAAGCTCAACGAACCGATCAGAATGTGCAAAGATCGATCCAGATGGTCAGAGCAGGACATTTATCAGAATATCAGGTGCGTGAGCATATTTTGTACGTCAATAACCGTCTTGTTGTGCCAGATGTTTCAGATTTGAAGCATCAGATTATGTCCGAAGCACAGTGTAGTCGGTTCAGCATCCATCCTGGTGGCAGGAAGATGTACAATGATCTGAAAACCCAGTTCTGGTGGAAGCAGATGAAGTCAGACATCGCAGAGTATGTGTCTAAATGCTCGAACTGCCAACAGGTGAAGGCCGAGAGGAAGAAGCCCGGAGGGTTACTTCAGAGTTTGTCTATTCCTGAATGGAAATGGGACCATATTTCCATGGATTTTGTGACGAAGTTACCCCGATCTTCCCGAGGCTGTGATGCGATTTGGGTCGTTATCGACAGACTAACCAAATCAGCTTGTTTCATTCCGTACAGAATGACGTATCGACATGATCAGATGGCGGAGATATATGTTCGAGAGGTAATCAGATTGCATGGAGTGCCGAAGTCTATCGTATCAGATCGTGATCCACGATTTACTTCACACTTCTGGCACAGTTTACAGCAGGCCTTAGGTACGACTTTACACCTGAGTACTGCTTATCATCCTCAGACAGACGGACAGTCAGAGCGGACTATCCAGACATTAGAGGATATGTTGAGAGCCGTAGTACTAGATTTTGGTACTCGTTGGCAAGATTCCCTACCTCTTTGTGAATTCTCTTATAATAACAGCTATCAGACGAGCATTGAGATGGCACCGTTTGAAGCCTTATATGGCAAGAAGTGCAGATCTCCGCTATACTGGGATGATATTTCAGAAGTGCCAGAACTTGGGCCAGACATGATTCGTGACATGACTGAGAAGGTGAAAGTTATTCAGAAAAGAATGAAGACAGCACAGGATAGGCAAGCCAAATACGCCAATATCAGACGTAGACCGTTGGTATTTGAACAAGGAGATATAGTGTTCTTGAAAATTGCCCCCTTCAGAGGCGTTGTCAGATTTGGCAAGCGTGGAAAGTTGTCTCCTAGATACGTCGGTCCTTACGAGATTCTAGAGAAGATTGGCGATCGAGCATATCGACTGGCTCTTCCTCCTTCTCTATCTGGGATACATGACGTCTTTCATGTATCAATGTTGCGTAAATACATGCCTGATGTTTCTCATATCATTCGTCCTGACGAAGCTGAGCTTGATCAAACCTTGAGCTACGTTGAACAACCGATACAGATTCTTGATCGGAAAGATAAGCAACTCAGAACGAAGACTATTCCACTTGTGAAAGTTCAGTGGAGTCGTCATGGCATCGAGGAAGCGACTTGGGAAACAGAGGCAGACATGAGACAGAAACACCCCGAGTTATTTATATGATGTGAGTATTTATTCGGTTTTAGATGGTAATGCTGTTTTAAATACTCTAATTGATTTATATCAAGTTCGAGGACGAACTTATGTCTTAGAGGGGGAGAAATGTAATGCCCAAGATTTTATAACACGTTAGTTTGAGATTATCGATGTTGAGTAGATATGAATGCAACCAGATCATTTTGAGATTTAAAATTTAAATATGTAAACTGTTGGGCGAAAGTGACTCGCCCGGGCGGACGTTTTTGACCGCCCGAGCGAGAGTGCCTAGGAGAAGAGGGCCGAGAGTCACTCGCCCGGGCGGATGTTTTTGACCGCCCGAGCGAGGCTGCTGGAATGGGCGAGGGCCGAGAATTACTCGCCCGGGCGGCAACTTTTGACCGCCCGAGCGAGAGACGTGGATTTTGAAAAATAAAACACTTGTCTTGGCCATGCAAATATATCACATGTGTCTCCATTTCACTCCATTCAGCATTCATCCAGAACAAGAGAACCGAGAGAACTCTCCAAAACATCCTTCAAAATTCCTCCAAGCTTAGATGTTAGTTTGTGAAGAATCTAACCATCCAAAGTTATATCCAAGAATAGATTCGTGTTCCTCATGCCATAAGCTTCATAAGGATGTAAGTTTCTTGCAATTCCAACATGTTTTGAAATATATGTGTTGGGGAATTTCAGATTTGACTTAGAATATGTGTTCTTGGTATGTTGAGCTTGAGATATTCGTGATCGGATTGATTTTCGGACACCGCATGCCAATATTCGAAATTCCAGCTTATGTGATATGAGAATTATGCAGAAGTTTGTTGTGTTGAATTGGTATTGTTGAAGATCATGAGTTGATTTGGATTTAGTATATTGTTGTGGAGATATCGGTACCGAAATATACGCCGTTATGCCGTCAATGTGGTACCAAGATTGAATATTATTTGCATATGAGTTGAGTTGAGTTGTGTTTTGATAGAATATATCTACACATTATCATTTCAGACTAAACTTGACAGAGTTGACATACTGATCTCGAGACTTTAACACCGACTGTTCAACAAGAAAGGTATAAATCATGTTGTTTGGGAAGCCACAACTCAAATAAGATATTATTTGAGTTTCCCAAATTAAAATCACATACTAGAATTGGTTGTATTTAATTGTAACATGTTTATGACTTGTTTATAGAATTATATTCAAATCTTGTTACATGATTTTGCTTTGATTATAGAATTGTATTCAAGCATGTAAGATTATTGTGATATTCAGATATGAATATGAGCATGCTTTGTTACAGGTTGATAATCATTGCATTTAAGATAGGAGAGTCGTTGACAGTCATTGTCAACTATCTAGATGTTCGGTGTATCTCAGCTTAGGAGCAGCCTTGACTCCTATTGTAGTCGTTGATACAGCTCAGACCGAAGTCTAGGAATAAGACGTACAGTCACCCCGAGTGGGAGGGTAGGTGACAGCCATTGAAGTCTTATTCACATCGGGATCCCTAGAGTTCTAGTCGAGTCGAGTCCAGACATGGGTTGATTCGCATTGCATTGCATGTTTATATGATTGTCATTCATGATAGCATGTTTCATGTTTAGATTGATTATATGCATGTATATATGTTTATACTGGGATTTGTTCTCACCGGAGTTTCCGGCTGTTGTTATGTCTGTATGTGTGCATAACAACAGGTGGGGCAGGATCTGGGTCACGCAGAGGATGAGAGATGGACATAGCGTGGTGATCTCGGGCTTAGCAGAAGAACTAGTAGTTGTACTTTTGACATGTACTGTATTTACTTACTAGTTGTTAATAATGGTTGGAACAAGACATGTTGTACCTTATGTTTTTAATTTAAATAAAGAATGTACGCTTGTTTATATACATTAGATTTAATGTTGTAAAACGAAAAATTTGACCCACTTTTTATAATAACGATCCATTTAATCCCAAAGAAAAGAGTTAGAGCCCGGGTCCCCACAAACAAGCTTGAGCCGAGCCTTGAAGAGTTAGGTGAACATGCTTGTGACCTTTGAGTCCACAATCAAAAAGGAGAAGCCGGTTCTTTATGTGGGCTCTTCATCTGGTACGAAGACCGGTCCACCTGGGAAAGGAAAGAAACGTTCTTTCCAGCGCCCCAAGAAGAGCGTGCCCTCGAAGAGGCAGACTCCGAGTCCCGTAGTGGCAGCCACACCAGTGAAGGCTGAGAAGACTGTTGACATCTGTCATCACTGCAAGAAGCCTGGACATTGGAGGCGTAACTGCAGGGAATATCTTGCCCAGAAGGGTTCTGGCAAAGGTATGTTCTACATTGAAGTAAATATCTCCATTAACTCTACTTCTTGGGTATTGGATACCGGCTGTGGCTCACATCTCTGTAATGATTTGCAGGTGATGGAAAGAAGTAGGAAGCTCAGGGAAGTTGAGACCTTCTTGAGGATGGGCAATGGAGCAAGGGTTGCTGCCAAGGCTGTGGGAGATGTTTATTTATGTTTGAACAATGATTTTAAGTTTGTTTTGAGAAATGTTTTGTTCGTACCAGACTTGATTAAAAACATTATTTCCATTCCTATGCTTGATATTGATGGATTTTCTTGTTTATTTGGCAAAGGTGTTTGCAATATTTACAAGAATGAATGTTTAGTTGGTACCGGAGAACTAGAAAACAATCTCTACACCTTAAAATTGAAAGATATTCCACTTAACAATGTCCAAGCAATAACAACAACAAATAAGCGCAAACAAGATACTCTAAATTCGGCACAATTATGGCATGCTCGATTAGGACATATTTCCCTAAGAAGGATGAATAAGTTAGTGGGAGTTGGCATGTTTGATATGTCTGATATTAACGCTCTCACGACTTGTGAATCCTGTCTGAAAGGAAAGATGACCAAGATTCCCTTTAAGGGCCATGTGGAGCGAGCCAAAGGGTTATTGGATTTGATCCATACCGATGTGTGCGGTCCGCTTAGCATCACCACTAAGCATGGACATGCCTACTTCATCACCTTTACCGATGAATTTTCGAGGTATGGGTATGTGTATTTGATGAAATACAAGTCTGAAGCCTTTGAAAGGTTCAAAGAATTCAGAAGTGAAGTAGAGAAGCAATTGGGACGAAGCATCAAGACACTTCGATCGGATCGAGGTGGTGAGTACTTGAGTGCCGAGTTCCAAGAGTATCTAAGGAAGAATGGGATTCTCTCGCAGTGGACTCCGCCCGCTACACCACAGTTGAATGGTGTTTCGGAGCATCGTAACCGGACTTTGATGGACATGGTTCGGTCTATGATGGGGTTCACGGAGTTGCCGCCATCCTTTTGGGGATATGCGCTTGAGACAGCAGCACTGTTGTTGAACCATGTCCATACAAAAGCAGTTGATAAGACACCATATGAGATATGGATGGGTAAGCCACCCAAATATTCTTATTTTAGAATATGGGGGTGCCCTGCTTATGTGAAGCAGGTAGTGGGAGATAAATTGGACTGTCGATCCATTTTATGTTACTTTGTGGGATATCCAAGGAATTCAGCATGGATATTATTTCTATCATCCTCAAGAAACAAAGGTGTTTGTTTCTAGGAATGCAACCTTTTTGGAAAGGGAATTTCTATTGGGTAGAAAAGGCGAGATGATAGAACTTGAAGAGGTTCGAGAGACACCCACAGTTGTAGAACCCACACCCGAGAGGCCAAGAGAGGAGATACAAGCTCCTAGAAGAACCGAGAGAGTCTCGAGACCACCTATGAGGTATGGTCTGCTTCTTGAAGAGGGCCATGATGAGCCTAACCATGGATGTGATCCAAGGACCTTCAGGGAAGCGTTATCTGATGCCGATTCATCCAAATGGCTTGAAGCAATGGAATCTGAGATGAATTCCATGCATTCGAACCAAGTGTGGAATCTCGTGGATCCACCAGAGGGAATTGTTCCCATATGGTGTAAATGGATTTACAAGAGGAAACTTGGGGCGGATGGGAAGGTATTGACCTTCAAGGCGCGATTGGTGGCAAAAGGATATACTCAAAGACAAGGAGTTGACTTTGAGGAAACCTTTTCCCCAGTCGCAATGTTCAAGTCCATAAGGATTTTGCTAGCCATAGCTGCATGGTATGACTATGAGATATGGCAGATGGATGTTAAGACAGACTTTCTTAATGGTGATATTAAGGAAGAGATTTACATGTCTCAACCCGAAGGGTTTACATCTATCGGAAGTGAGCATATGGTATGCAAACTTCAAAGATCTATTTATGGTCTAAAGCAGGCATCTAGGAGTTGGAACCTCAGATTCGACAGTACAATCAAAGAGTTTGGTTTTACTAAGAATCCTAAGGAACCTTGTGTGTATAAGAAGGTCAGTGGGAGTGCTGTGACATTCCTGGTGTTGTATGTTGATGACATTCTACTCATTGGAAATGATGTAGGAATGTTGCAATCAACTAAAATATGGTTAGCAAGCAAGTTCTCGATGCAGGACTTGGGTGAAGCATCTTTTGTATTGGGAATACAGATCTATAGAGATAGATCAAAAAGATTGCTTGGTCTCACCCAGCCCACATACATTGATACCATCGTGAAGCGGTTCTCGATGGATGAGTCCAAGAGAGGACATCTACCAATGTGTCATGGCGTGACCCTATCCAAGTCTATGTCTCCCAAGACTGATGTAGAGATAGCGCCGATGACAAGCATTCCTTATGCATCGGCGATTGGTAGCATCATGTATGGGATGATATCTACACGTCCTGACGTAGCTTTCGCACTAAGTGTAGTGAGTAGATATCAATCGAACCCTGGTCTTCCACATTGGAAAGCTGTGAAAGACATCCTAAAGTATTTGAGAAGGACCAATAAGTTGTTCTTGGTCTATGGGGGTGGAGAACTAAAATTGGAAGGCTATACCGACTCTAGCTTCCAAGGTGATATCGATGACTCAAAGTCAACCTATGGATTAATATTCATGCTCAATGGTGCTGCTGTCTCTTGGAAGAGTTCCAAGCAAGACAGTACGGCGGATTCCACTACTGAGGCAGAATATATTGTTGCATCAGATGCAGCAAAGGAAGCTGTTTGGATAAGGAATTTCGTTTAAGAGTTGGGCGTCATTCCTAATGGAGTTGCTCCAGTCCCGGTGTTTTGTGACAACACGGGAGCCATTGCTCAGGCGAAGGAGCCAAGGTCTCATCAGAAGTCCAAACACGTATTGAGAAAGTACCACATCCTCCGAGAGATAGTGGAAAGAGGAGACATCACGATTGACAAAGTCGGCTCCGCAGATAATGTTGCTGATCCGCTAACTAAGCCTTTACCTGGACCATTATTGGAGAAGCATCGCGAATCGATGGGTTTAAAGCATATAGGTAGTTGGCTCTAGTGCAAGTGGGAGATTGTTAGAGTAGGTGCACGTCGAGCCAAGTGTTGGCCGAGTGTTCACAATGAAACTCTATGTATAAGCAATCTTTATTTTAATAATATTTGAAATTATTATTTTGGCACATCTTTATCTGTATACTCATGCTAGCTGCATAGATAAAGCCCTTGAATATACAAATAGTAGAAAGAATATGAGATGCTCATATGATGAGTATCATGAAACTCATATTTGTAATACTGTATATTCTAAACAGTTCCTAGTCTATTCAGCCTCCGATAAGAAGGATATAGGTCGCTCGAGTTAGAGACTAGTATCTGCGATGTGAGTACCATGTTTCATTGGTAGGGGACATTGTGATGTCTGATCATGCAGATAGGTGCTCCTGGTAGAGTGCACTGAACAACCCTCCATTAAGGACTTTCCAAATGGTTCTTACTTATCGAGTGGAAACGTCCTAGTTTATGGTTGTACACCATTAGTCCTTATGACCCGGGACAACATTGAGACTCTATGTGCTAGCATTGCACTTTGACTTGTTTACCGACTCTCAAGGGGTCATCAGGTGGCAAGGTTGGGTGTTCTGTTGAAACATATAGGAGTCGATGCATTGTAGTCGGGGATTCACCGCTTACCTTCGGGTATGGATATCCTATGTGTTCTCATGTGTATGTAGGTTGAAATCTCTGATCAGAGTATGGTGGTAATTATGAAAGGGTTTCATAGATTACACCATCGATGCAACTACGACATGACACATAGTATCGATTCATTGACAACTCTTGATATACCAATAGTTGTCGAATCGATCGGGATATATGAGTTGAAGGGACTGTACTGTACGCTAACCATAATTGAATGGTTCTTGCAGGCACTATCATTTGATACCTAGGGAATCATGTAAGCGATGCTGCTAGGCGTTTAACATGATTGGTTGGGTACTATCAGACTTGACTTCTGACGTTCTTGTTATCAAGGAGTTGATAAGTAAGAATAGGAGCAATTGGGCTATGCTCATATAAGGACATGTTTAGTCCAAATCACATGGAGATGTGAACCCACGGCTAGTTGTATCAATGAACCATTGAGAGCCACACAAGTACTAGCTTTCTAGATCCCGTTGAGAAGTAAAATAGTTCAATATGTTGAACGGCTTATAAAGGAGTTTATAAGCGTAAGGAAAATTAGAAGTATGACTTCTATGAGAGAAATGTAAATTTTAATTTATGGAAGTGTTCCTAAATTAAAAGTTGGCCAAGTGAATAATGTATTTGAAAATTGTGATTTTCATAAATATTATTATGGACTAAATTAAATTAATTCAAGTGTTGAATTAATTAAACACTAGTGGACCTAGTAGAGTCCAAATAATTAAATTAATTCAAGTGTTGAATTAATTAAATCACATTGAGTCTTGTAGAGCTCAATTTAAATAAATTATTTAAACTAGTGGACTTGAGTAAATTCAAGTAATGTTTAATTAGTCTCAAATATGTTTGAGATAATTAAATTAAGTCCATGGATTTTTAATTGTTAAAAATCAAATAAGTCTTGCATGCATGGGAAGATGAAAGGTTGGGAGACAACTTTTTCAAATATCTAGGCTTGGCATTGGAATTCACATCAACTTTTTCAAGGACCAAGACAAGTCTCCCTTCCCCCCTTAATACATGAGATGGCCGAAACTTTGTTTAGTTTTCACCAAGTTTTTCTCTCATTTTTCTTCAAGTGTTGAGGAAAGAAAAAGACTTCTCTTTGAAAAATCTTCTTATTTTTCTAGTGCAAAATAAGAAGGGCTCTAGCTAGTTAGTGGTGGGCTTGATTTTGAAGGAAAGGAGGAAGCTTGTAGATCAACTCATCCATTCAAGAGCTAACGTGTTTACACTTTAGTTGGAGCCATACATCAATCCTTGTGATTGATAGGTACATTTCTTAAACACACTATGAATGTCATTTTTGTGTTTTTGTATTTGCTACACAATATTATCAAGGTGGCCGAAATTTTCTTCAAGAAAATTAAAATTTTAAACTTCCGTTGTGCTTCCGGTCACCGTAACCGATCCCCTTTCAGCTCTGCATGAAGCTCTCTGGTCTTGGAATAGATCAATATGTCATCGATGAAGACAATGACAAAGCTATCCAAATAAGGCTTGAACACACGGTTCATCAGGTCTATGAAAACTGAAGGAGCATTGGTCAGACCAAAAGACATCACAAGAAACTCATAGTGACCATACCTGATCCGGAATGCCGTCTTAGGGATATCAGACTCCCTAACCTTCAACTGATAGTAGCCAGACCGAAGATCAATCTTCTAAAATACAGTAGCACCATGAAGTTGGTCAAATAGATCGTCAATCCGCGGCAACGGATACTTATTCTTGATTGTCACTTTGTTGAGCTCCCTATAGTCGATACACAGCCGCAAAGAACCATCTTTCTTCTTAACGAAAAGAACCGGAGCTCCCCAAGGCGAAGAACTCGGACGAATAAAACCCTTGTCCAAAAGATCCTGCAACTGCGTCTTCAATTCCTTCATCTCAGTGGGGGCCATTCGGTACGGAGCCTTAGAAATAGGAACCGTACCTGGAGCTAAATCAATCACAAACTCAACGTCTCTGTCCGGCGGTAAACCCGGCACATCATCCTCAAACACATCAGCAAACTCCCTCACCACATCGATATCATCTATATTCAACTTAATCAATCTATCCACATCCACAATCGAAGCCAGAAACACATCACAACCTCTACACATCAAATTCTCAGCCTCAAGACAAGAAATAAAAGGAAGGACCAGCGAAGTACCTGCACTGGCGAGAACTCCTCCCTTAATGCTATCATCTGCAAAGGTCACCATCTTAGCAACACAATCAATAACAGCACGATAGGTCGACAGCCAATCCATGCCAAGAATAACATCAAAGGCAACCATCGGGATAACAATCAAATCAGCAAAAACAACTCGCTCCTCAATATGAACAGGGCATGCATAAACAATAGACGTCGGGCACAACACGTCCCCCGAAGGCAATAAAACATTCAACTGGAGGGGAAGAACAGAAGGAACTATACCCAACGATCTCAAAAACAATTCAGACATAAAAGAATGAGTAGCACCAGTATCAATCAAAGTCGTAGCTACTCTGCCTGAAATCAAAATAGTGCTAGAGATCACAGAAGAATCATGATTAATACCTTCTTTGGTCATCGAAAAGATACGACCCTGCACCTTCTCCTTGCTCGCTCCCCTGGGGCAATCTCTGGCAATGTGGCCTGCAGTGCCACAACGATAACAAGAATGAGTGCCAAATCTGCACTCTCCTTTATGATGTCTGCTGCATTTAGGACACAGCGGCTTCTCAGGATCAACTGGAACGGACGGTGGTCTAGGACTCGATTCCATCTTGCCCTTCCCTTTGAAACGATCTTTGCCTCTCTGATTCGAGCCCTGGCCTCTCTGAGCAATAGCTTGATGCCTCTCCTGCCTTTCTCTGGCGATATCTTTCTCATCCTGCTCAGCCAACAAAGCCTTGGACACGATCTCCTTGAAAGTCACAGCCTTGGACATGTTAATGTCCCTCCGAATCTCTGCTCTAAGGCCTCGAATGAAGTGAGCGCCTTTGTCCTTGTCGTTGGAAGCAATATACGGAGCAAATAGACAACCCTCTTCAAACTTGAGAATGTACTCGTCAACGTTCAAGCTCCCCTGTCGAAGCTCCAAGAACTCCGTAACCTTCCTCGCTCGAAGTGCATCTGGGAAGTACTTGTCATAGAACAAATCAGTGAACTCTGACCACTTCAACGCTGAATCATCAACACCAACCTTCGTGGCATTCCACCAGATACGTGCAGCCTTAATCAACATGAATACTGCACAGCTGATCCTGTCTTTATCTTCGTACTGGAGATGATCGAAGATCGCCTCTAGAGCCTTGATCCACTCCACAGCAACTAAAGGATCAGTGCTACTTGCGAATTCCGGTGGATCCATCCTCTTGAAAGCAGAAAAGACGGCATCAGTGCCAACTGCCTGAGCTACTTGGCCCCTCACTTGGCCTCTACCTTGTCCTGTTCCTTGCAATCGAAGCAGCTGCTGAATCTGCTCACTGTGGACTTTGGCCTGCTCTTTAAGCAACTTGCCAAACTCGTCGACAACTCTCGAGGAAGAACTATCCTCACCCTCTACTGCTTTCCTCTTAGGTGGCATACTCTACAATGTGCTCACAAAACACCAATCAATAGATAACAATGAATAGATGCAAAGAAAACATACCCGGACAATTGAAAGTAGACGAAGTCATATGCATTGGTCCGAAGAACGGTGCTCTGATACCACTAAATGTGACACCCTGACCCGTTACAATTAAAATACAGCGGAATTTAAAATTTTCTTGCAAATGGAAGGAGTTTCAAAATCCATTTCATTAAAATCTTTTCATCAAAATAAATACATGATCATTCAAATGATATAACAAAATACAAAACATCATTTCTATGATCATGTCCAAAAATCTTCCTTCCAACATGGCATGCATATGACCCCCTGTTCACAGTCAACGTCCCGGTCCGTCACTCTTATCTGCATCACATGAAAATAACTGAAATGAGTATAAAACTCAGCAAGTGGAACTCTTACATAGCAATGAACATATCATACTCTGTAAAACTTAGCTTTGAAACATAAATACCATCAACTCTGAAATAAATATCATAGCAATAGCATAGCAATAAGATGGTATTTCTCTTTACTCTGGTTGGATTGATATCAATAGTAACTCTGTCTGTGGTGCTCGTATCCCAATCGATATAAACCGATAACTCTGAGGGATATAATCCTATGGTCGTTGATCAACTAATTGCATGCAATCTCTGACTATGTATCTATCAATCCAATAAAACATTTAAACTCTTTCTCTTTGGCATTTAAACAACACTTCAGAAACTATATTCTTTGTATTCCCTTTGAACAATTGAGACATCAAATGCCTCCCATAAATATAACAATTGAATCAATACATACTATGGATCAAATGGAAGGGAATATCACAATAAAACCTTTGAAACACAATACATATACTATCATGTGAGCACAAGGGATGAAATTCCACTTACAAACCACAAGAACACCTCAATCTATGCTCTTGATACACCACCTACAACAATAATCCATAAATAACACCATTATCAACTCTATATCCAAAAATCCAAGTCAAATAATCCATTCAACCATCAAAAACATCAACCTATAGCATCTCCTCTCCAACACCATGAAATAACACAACCAAAAACTTACCTTAGCTTCCTAGCACCAAGGAGAACCTCGATCTCAAGTCGAAAATCGAACTAGATCCAAGAATCAAAGATGGGAAGTGAAAGAAATGGAGGAAAACCCTTGCTAGAAGAGAGAAAATCGAGTTTGAAGGGGAAAGGAAAGGAGGAAATGAAGCCAACCACTCCAAAAAGTTACTAAATATCTCGCCCATACTTCAATAATGCATGACCGCGGGTGCGCTCACACAAGCACCGCGGGTGCGCTATGCCTTCGACCAAACCATCATTTCCTGGAACAAAACCACCGCGGGTGCGGCGCTGCAACCACCGCGGGTGCGGTCATCACCGCGGGTGCGGTCTCTACACTACCACTGGTGCGGTCCTGCTACGGCTTCCCAACTCCAAAATCAAGAATAGTACACCGCGGGGGCACTCCTCTAAGAGCGCGGGTGCACTCTGGTCACGGCAATGATCAAAACTCAACCAACTAAAATCGATCCGAAACTCTGAAACGAACAACCAACAACAACTAACACCTCAAGAACATAATAACCAATAATACTATGGCCCAAAACACAACTCTAAACATTTAATCACATAACCCAAATAAACATACGAAACTTAAATCGTACCGCACACCGGGCTCGGCTATTACAAAGACCATTTTAAATAACAATATTTTTAAACATTTCTAAATGTTTAAAATGTGTTTCAATATCATTAGAAAACACTAAGATATCATCTATATAAACAATTATAAAATTGTTATAATTATAAAAAATATCATTCATAATTTGTTGAAATTCTGAAGGGGCATTTTTAAGGTCAAATGGCATTACTGTCCATTCATAATGTCCTATTGGAACATTAAAAGCAGTTTTATATCTATCAGATTCTTTTATTTGAAGCTGCCAAAATCCTGATTTTAAATAAAATTTTGAAAATATGATTGCATGCACTAATCTATCTAATAAATCTTTTTTTATTAGGAATAGGATGCCTAATCCATTTTAAAACCTTATTAAGAGGTTTATAATTTATAACTAATCTATGAACTCCTCTTTCTTGTCAGAATGTTTATTAACATAGAAAGCAGTACATGACCAAGGAGATTGAGAAGGTTTTATTAAACCTTTATCTAATAAAGAATAAATTTCATTCTTACGTAATTCTAAATATTCAGAATTCATTTGAAAATGACGAGCCTTGGTTGGAATATTTTTTTCATCATAATTTTCTTCATATGGAAGAGAGATAATATGCTTCTTACGATTCCAAAAAGCATTTGGTAAATCATTACATATTTCTAAAGAAAATTTATTTTAAATAATTTTTATTTTTTCCTGCAATTTAGGATTCTGTAATTTATCATCTATTGTAAGAAATTTTATTTCTTCTTTTAAAGAATTTATTTGAAAGGTTTTTCTTTCAATCTGTTCTTGTAATTCATTTAAAATTCTATGAACATGTTTAGTTCTAAACTTAAAGGAAATAGGATTACCTTGAAAAGTTCCTATAATACCTGTTTCATCAACATATGTCAAAGGATATATTTGATAAATAAAAGGGAGACCAAGTATAAGTTGGCTAGAAATATCTTTTGCTAATAAAAAACTGGTTTGAATACAGTTTTTATCCTTGCAAATATAAGCTTTTGGTAATTTATAATTTATTTCTAATGGTTCTCCTCCTGCATGAGAGAGAGAGAATGAGTAGTTTTATGAAAATATTTTGTAGGGATTAATCCTTCCTGTATAACATTTAAATCTGCACCACTATCTATCATAGCAATGAAATTCTTCTTAAAAGGCGCCGCCTAGCACCGCCTAGGCGGTGGGCGGTTGCCCACCGCCTCGATTTTTGGCAGGGCGACGGGGCTGGGCGCTGCCACATTAAGCGGCCGCCTAGGCGGCGGATGGTCGCCGCCTAGGCGGATTTGTTTTTTTTTAAAAAAATTGGGCCTTTAAAATCTTACTTTTTATCCAATGTTCAATGTTTTCAAATGGGCGTAAGAGAGGAATGAGAAGCACCACCATTAGGGATGAAACGAAAAGAGCAGCAGCAACAGAAAAAGTGTTGGAAAAATATGGAGATGAACAAGAAGAAATAGATGTTTAGACTTAATATCTATATTTGTCGGAAAAATGTTGAAGTATCATGGATGATACGAAGGTTGTAGCAAACATATGATAGTGATTGACCAATATTAGTAATATATAAAAACGCATTAATATTTATATATTAAATATTATTAATTTATTATTGCATAGAAAATCACAAGATTTTTGGGCTTTAAAAAAAACCGCCTAGGCGGCCGCCTAGGCCCCGCCTAAACGCCTAGGCGCTAGGCGGTAAGTGACCGCCCGCTTACCGCTTACCGCCTACCGCTTTTTAGAACACTGTACAAAACAGATAAATGTTTCTGAATATTATCAGGAAATGAAATATCTTGAATATTTTCAAAACTTTCAGAAATTGAATTATTATTATTTTCAATGACTGAAATACGATAGTTTAAACTATTATTGTTATGGTGTAAAATTTTTACTTGTTCTTTAAGATTATCAATCTCTTTAACTAAATCATGTATAGTAACTGGATTTTGTTGACTATATTTTTTCTGTAAAAGATTTTTAATTTCTTTCATAGAATTAGCTTGTTCTTGTTTAACAAGAATGTTGTTATCATTATTACTTGTTGAAGCAGTATTCTCCATTTGATCAATAATAGTAGATTTTAATACTGGATCCTTAATCATTTTAAGGAATTCTAAAATATTGTTGTTAGTTAAAACATTAATATTTAAATCTTGAAATTGAGACATAAGTTTATAAAACTCATCATTTTTATTATTATCCTCTATAGAATTAATACAAGATTTTCCTAGTATACAATTATTGCATTCTTCTAAATCTGAAATATCAGATTCATTATTTATAATATCCTTGGAATTATAAGATTCTGAAGAATTCTCAGTTTCACTATCAGAATTATTATTTGATTCCATTATTATTTTAAGTAATGTTTCTTTTAGATTATCATTTATATCTAAATTATTAATTTTGTTTTTAGCCCAACATTGATTAGCATAATGTCCTGGCTTTTTACATTTTCTACAAATTATTAATTTTTTTTTTGTATTTTTCTTGTTTCCTATCAGCTTTCCCTGATTCACGAATTTATTTTCTTTTCTTTTTTCTATCTTTTTGTCTATCAGACAAATGTCTTTTCTTATAAATCTTTTCATCTTTATCCTTAATTTTCTTCTTACCTTTATTAGGTAAGTCCATACCAAATTGATCACAAAATTTACCTAGTTGTTTTTTCTCTAGTAAATTCTGTCTTTTAATTTGATTATTTAATTTTAATTCATTATAGAGAGCTAAACCCTCTTGAATACAAGTATTTATTAAATTACCATAAGTATAATTATCATAAGAAATATTTATATCATCATTTCTTAATACTTTTCTAACCCTTTCAGCAAATAAGAAAGGTAGTCCATCTATGAATTTAGCTTTCCAAAGACTATTATTACAGTCTGGAATCTCATATATACGAGATAAGAAAGTATCTTTATACCATCTAAAATCAGTAAGTGTTTTACATTTTAGATTACTTAATAAAGTTCTAATTTGTTCACTATTATCAGTGAATTTTCCAGTAAAATGTTCAATCTTAGTCAAAATTAATGTATAAACTACATTTTCTGATTGAATATTATTCTCTATTTTTATGGAATTAAAGATTTCATCTTTTTGAGAATAATGTAAATAATTATCCCAGCAACCTTTAAATTGGCCAGTAAATCCTGTTGTTATCATTTTAGCAATATTTTTATCATTATTGCCTGATGTTTTACAAACAGTACTATACATAAGCATTCTGTGAACATTATTATAAATTTGCCTGTCACTTAAACCATCAATATTCCATTCATAAATATTTTTCCCATTATAACTATTAGCAAAAATATATTCATTTTCTTCAATAAGAACATCCATGGGAGTAGGTTTATTATAGTAATATTTTGTTGTGGTAGGTCTATCTGCCCATTTAATTTTATTAATTTCTTCATCAGAATGATTATTAATTTTTTCTAATTCTTTAAACTCTTCATTAAGAGTATTTAAATTAAGATTTCTAAATTTTTCTTCTAATAATTTTTCTATATCAGAAACAGAAGATTTAAATTTAAAATCCTTTATATAAGGAGGGGATTGTATAGACGAAGTAGCAACAGAAACAATATTATTTTCTGGTTGTTCTCTATGAACATCTGGTTTTGTTTTATTGATAGCTAAAATAATTTTATCAATACGAAATTTAAGAGAATTAATTTCTTCTCCTATAATCGTAAGATATAAATTTGTATAATTTGTTTTTCAATTATTTGATTTATATGTTTAACAGTAATTTGTAACATATCATTTTCAAATAATCTTGAAAAAGAAGTAAAATTTAAAATTTTATTATTCTTTTCTATTATAAAAGATTGTTGAGGAGGATATACAGATTTTTGAATCTGTCCTGAAGAAAGTTTATAATTTCTTTCATGAATAGAAATATAATCTATAATAAATGTTTTGAAAAACCAAAGAACAAAATGTATTAATTTATTCTGGTTTTCACAATATTTATAAAATTTTGAAACAATATATTCAAACTCTTCTTTAGAGAAACTTTTAAAATACCAATCTCTGAAAGATTCCTATTTGGATAAATAAAATTCTGCATTGATCTTTGTTCTAGCAAAAGATCCTTTAGTAAAATCAATTTTTGGTTTACTATCCATTAAATACTAAAATTCATTTCTGAAACTGTATCAGTTTCTCTAACTTTTTGAAAGTTACTTTTATGAACAATATTATTCTGATTTATAATTAAATCATCTACTGTATTAGTAGATTCTAATTCTTCTCTCACTTGAGAAGTAGATGCTCTAGAAGTTTGTGGTATATCTACCATATAATCTAGAGGTGAAATAAAAGAATGGCTAGATCTTGATCTAGCATACACAGAAGAGGGTAATAATCTTCTTTGTTCATCATTAAACTGTATTTGAACAGATCCTTCATTAGTTTGTATAACTTGTTGTAAATCCCTATTTATTATAGGATTTCTAGAAACAGCTTGTTCAATTATCCAGTTTTCTGGAAATTCAATTTCTTCCCATTTTATAGATCTACGGGTTGTAATATTAGATTTATTGAAATTAGTTTCTATAAGAATAGTTTCATTTAATTTTTTATCTATTCTTTTACACATAGGATTCAGTGTAAATAATGGTTTATAATAAATACGATAACAGATGCATATAACTTCTGTGCCAGAAGTATAATTATAACCATGAGTTTAAACATTTTTAATGTTAAAGAATCTAATATATTTATATCAGATAAAGATAAAGATAAATTAGGATAAACATCAAAATATACTGTCTATGTGCCAGACTAGATTGTATTATTCCCATAAGGGATTGTTTCCAATTCAGATTTCTACCATATCTTAAAGCTGCTATGAAGCTTTCTGGTAAACCTTCTAAAGTTAAAGGTCTAAAAGCAATTTGAATTAAACCTATATGAATAAATTTATAATTTTTCATATAAGGCATAATATCTTTATTGTTTAATAATCTAATTACCATTTCATCATTATGAAGATGTACTGATGATTATGTAGTTTTAACTACTTGTTTAAAACCAATTCTTTCAAAAGTTCCTAACTTATAGATAATTTTAGATTCTATCTTAGTAATAGTCCATTTATTCAATAAATCTAAATTTTCAGGTAAATCATATTCTTCATTTAAACTGTTATGAACAGTTTCTTTTAAACTGAAAATATTCATTTGAATAAAAGTGCTAAATTATTAACCAGACTATTTCCAAGCCTCAGATGTATAAATATAATAATTGTAATATGAGATTTTGATGTTATTTCGATAAAATTTGTATTGAATTTATGAAATTTTAAACTTTCTATTACACAAAAACAATTTCACCTACTCAATACTTCGATCAGATCATGATTTAGACTTCTATTCAATACTTGATCAGCTGGTTCCACGAAAATGTGTGCAAGATTAATGCTGTGGAAATTAATGATGTCAGCTTATTTAATATAAGAGTTTTGAAATTTCAAAAACATATTAACCTGTTTCAGGTTTCGTGGGTGATACTTGTCTGAGTTTTTGGACCTTTTTTGGCTGTTCTTACCTCCGTCAGCATTTGAGAAGTCACAAAGAAAGTTGTGCGTTTTACACAGTTCGTTCACCAGAGCGACATATTGTAGATTTGTATTTATTTCATGATAATTGAAGTTTTTAACAATCATTAATGGTTCCAGGGATGGGAAATGTTCCAAGATTAGTTGATTTATTCATGGAAAGCATCATAGATGAACTTCTCATTGGGTGAAATTTTCGGAAATGAGACTCGACGGTGACTTATTTAAAAAAAATGATCTATAAGTCTATTTACATAAATGTCCTTCTGTTTTAAATGTCAATAAATTATTAACTTAAACTCTTTAACATTAAATCCACCGATCTCATTCAGTTGACTCCAAACTAAGTTTCTCTTCAGTCGACCTCCTTCCATTTCCTTTCCGGCGATGATTCTCAATGCAAATCGTCTTTCCCTTCCCGACAATTCTCCACGAATATCTTTCCAATATAAGCAAACTCAATCGGACAAATGATTGACAAAATTCTTTTAATGTTAAAGTTTATTTTGATTTATTGCTTCTGTTTCTTCGACTCGCTTGAAGAAGAAAGGGTCGAGAAAAGCTTGTGACGACCCAAGCACTTGGTCGAACCAAGCACTTGGGTCGACCAAATGTTTTTTGGTCGTCCCAAGCGCTTGGTAGCATGGGTCGACCAAGACGCTTGGGTTGGGTCTACCAACCAAGATTGGACTTAGGTAGACCCAACTTTTGGGTCAACCAACTCAAACCAAGACTTGGGTCCACCTAATGTTTTTTGGTTGGACCCAACGCTTGGTAGCTTGGGCGACCATGGTGATTTCTGGGTCGATCATGTTGCTTTTGAGTCGACCCTATTGATCCTTGTCTAGGTCGATCCATGTTGGTTTTAGATCGACCATGGTTGTTTTTGGGTCGATCCATGTTGGTTTTAGATCGACCATGGTTGTTTTTGGGTCGACCCTTTTTCTATCAATGAATCTATGGATTTGAAAAATATGACTGATAATTACTTAATTTTGACGGATAATTACACAATTTTGACCAATGTTGCATTATTTAACATATGAATCACATAATTTCACAAGTATGTTCTATAATATTACATGATTATGTTACATGTTATGAAATATGAGTCACAATTTCACCTATGTTATAGGTATTTTCACATATGAGCCACAATTTCATTTTAACATATGAATTGCAATTTCATAACTATGTTATATGTTTTGACATATGAATCACAATTTCACAATTATGTTATATTTTTTCACATATGAATCAGAATTTCACAACTATGTTACATGTTGTTTTAACATATGAATCACAATTTCACAATTATGTTATATGTTTTAACATATGAATCACAATTTCACAACCAACTATGTTACATTTTGTTTTAACATATGAATCACAATTTTACAACTATGTTACATGTTTTAAAACAATTTCACAATTATGTTATATTACATGTTTTCGACATATGAATCACAATTTCACAAGTATGTTATATAATATTACATATTTTAACATATAAATCACATATTTAGCTGGTCGACACAAAGTAGAATTTATGTAGCAAACAAGGGTCGACCAAGGACCTTGTTGTTTTTGGGTCGACCCAAAGGCTGAAACTTTGTGTCGACCCTTGTTGCTTTGGTTTTGGGTCGACCCAAAGGTATATCCTACAAAATTCAACAAAATTAAGAGAATGAGAATATACAAAAATTAATTTAAAAAAACTAGCGTGGCACACTAGGTAATTATGAATTCTTATTGGTCAACTGATGTGAATCCTCGTACGAACGAAAAGCAAACACGATTAATTGAAATTGCACCCTCTGTTCAATAACGAACAAGGATCGATATTGTCCCGATCTTTTGAAACAAGTATAAATTTGTGATACTCACCTCTAAGCTATAAAACTTAGCAACAAATAATCAAGAGTGAAACAATTGAAAAATAGACGAACCTTCAAAGAACTGGTATTTGAAATCTGTATGAGATCAATCGACAAACGCCACAAGAATGAATCCTTGATAAGTTTGATTTGAAGAACAAAACAATAAGCTTTTGGGTTGTTGATAAAAACTCAAGAACAAAACAATTTTATTATCAATAATCTGCAAAAATATATTCAAAATTTGTGCATATAACGTTTACAAATAAAAAAGATAATCAAAATAAAGTTACCAAAAAGATACTCAAAAACAAAGAAACTAAATCTTCTTCTTTCAGCATGCGCGCTCGGGCGGTTGAATTCTACCGCTCGAGCGCCAGGTCTTCTGGACTTGTACAATACGTATGGCGCTCGGGCGGTAAGATTTTACCGCTCGGGCGCCGAGTGCTCTGGAATCCTTCTCGTGGACAATGACTTTGGTGCTCGGGCAGTAGGATTTGACCGCTCGGGCACGGAGGCTTCTGTCTCCCACCTCGTTTAACACTCGCCCAACGATCCTTCCGATCCTTTGAATACAATGCTTGGCCAGATTCATATCATAATCCAGTTCTTCAAAAAAATTTGTCCTCAAATCTTGTCCACCTACACAAAAACGAAGGAAGTTAGTATAACAAGGATTATATTATCAACATGCTTACCTTTAAACTCAAGTTTGTAGGTGCTATATTTTGCTTTCTCCCTCAGCACTGAAAATCCCAACATCACCGTTGTCTTTCCTATAAACTCATCAATTTTACCACATACCAAATAATAAATGACACAAAATGATAAAATACCATTAAGTATCACAAAAATAAGGTTTCTCCCCTTCTAGACCTAGTCAACACCAAAATAATATCCACACATGTGTACGACCATAGTTCACTCGGAATAAGATTTACTTCATGCAACACATAAGAATCAAGCTTAGATGTCTTTTCCCTATATACAATGCACCCTTCACTACACCACTTAACATGCCTCTTCGTATGCAACCAACACATATAATCACAAATTATATCAATGATCAAGCCACAGTTATGTGTCTCAAGAGCGCGTCGATCATGAAATGAATATAGACCATATAATTTATTATCTTTAACCCAATATTTATCATGATCATAGAAATCATTATTACCAACCATGTAATCATCACGACCATCACCTATCAAATATATCTCATGCAAATAGGACACTCTAAATGTACCACCCATATAATCATTCAACTCATCACTTGAATTTAATTCTATGGCACACAAGTTATTGCCATGGGAAAGTCTCATCAATTGGAGAATCTTTGAACACTAAAAATCAATAACATTTGAATTTAATTCATGCAATATATCATCATTCTCAATTCTATCACACTTAGGCAACAAGGTTAAACAACAGTCATACCTCCTAAATATCACATTTTCAACCCATTCTCCAAACTCTTGAAAACAAAACAACAATGACTTAAGGTAAGTAACCAAATCATACCTCATGGTTGTTGCGTTGGCAACTAACCTTACCTCATCGCGATTGCACTTGTATTCTCGTGGCTCAAACCTTTAGGTTCTCCCTGCAACAAGACTTGTTTGTCTTCTCGTCATGACAACTCCAAAATCCTGCAAATAAGAAATAGCAATGCTCGGGATTGAATCGGCTATATCATCACAATGATAATAAACCACTTTGTACAAAGGTACATGAAAGGGTTTATGCGAAATCAAACAACTCTCGACTCAACTCTTTTGTGACATTAAAGTATTTTTATTTTTCTTTTCTTTGGCCACCTTTTATTTTTTCTTTCCTCTCTTCATTTTCTTCTCTTTTTCTTTCTATGGTCATCTCACTCTTTTGTTCACTGTTTTTTTCGACAATATCTTTTACTTTTTCTAAGGCCATCTCACTTTTTTGAACGCTTTTTTTTCGGCATCATCTCTTTTTCTTTTCTTTAATTGGTCCTCCAATATTTGTTTTGGGGACAAGGAAGTAATACAATCGATTCTTTGTTTAGGACAAGTGAGTACCTGTGACACCTCTGACCTCTTTAAATAAAATACACAGCGGAAATTAAAATTTTCTTTAAAATACGGAAGGAGTTTCAAAATACATTTCTTTAAACATCTTCACAAAATAACAATACATGATCAGTTGAATGACATAACAAAATACAAAACATCATTCCTATGATCATGCCAAAATCTTCCTTCCAACGGTGTATGCATATGACCCCCTGTCCATAGTCAACGTCCCGGGCCGCCACTCTGATCTGCATCACATGAAATAACTGAAATGAGAATAAATCTCAGCAAGTGGAACTCTTACATAGCAATGACAATAAACTCTGTAAAACATAGCTTTGAAATCATAAATACCATCAACTCTGAATCATAAACTCTGAACATGAATATCATAGCAATAGCATATAAATGAGATGGTATTTCTCTTTACTCTGGTTGGATTGATATCAATAGTATCTCTGCTCTGGGGTGCTCGTATCCCAAATCGATATAAACCGATAACTCTGAGGGATATAAGCCTATGGTCGTTGATCAACTAATTGCATGCAATCTCTGACTATGTATTTATCAATCCAATAAAAACATTTAAACTCTCTCTTGGCATTAAAAACACTTTGAAATTCTATCTTTTCTCTTGTATTCCCTTTGAACAATAATTGAGATATCAAAGTCTCCAATAAACATAGCAATGGAATCAATACATAACAATGAATCAATTGAAGGGAATATCATATTAAAACCTTTAAAGCACAATACATATAACATCATGTGAGCAAAAGGAATGAATTTCCACTTACAAACCAATAGAACACCTCAATCAAAGCTCTTGAACACCACCTACAACAATAATCCATAAATAACACCAACATCAACTCTATATCCAAGAATCCAAGCTAAATAATCCATAAATCCACAAGAACAACAAACCCAAGTCAACTCTTAACTCAAAACCTTAGAAGAATCGCACCAAAAGCTTACCTTAGCTTCCTAGCACCAAGGAGAACCACGATCTCAAGTCGAATCGCCAACTAAACGCTTGAATCGAAGATAGGAAATGAAAGAAATGGATGAAAACCCTAGGAAATGGAGAGAATTTCGAAATGAAAGAGGAGGAAAAAGAGTAAAGTGAAGCCAACCACTCCAAAAAGTAACTAAATATCTCGCCCATACCTCCACCGCGGGTGCGCTGCCACAAGCACCGCGGGTGCGCCTAGCTCACGGCACAACACAAAATTCTGCAACACTCGGACCGTGGGTGCGGCGCTGCAGACACCGCGGGTGCGGTCATCACCGTGGGTGCGGTCCTTACACTACCGTGGGTGCGGTCCTGCTACGGCTTCCCAACTCCAAAATCATGAATAGTACACCGCGGGGGCACTCCTCTAAGAGCGCGGGTGCACTCTGGTCACGGATATGATCAATACACAACCAACTAAAATCGATCCGAAACTCTGAAACGAACAACCAACAACAACTAATACCTCAAGACAATAATAACCAATAATACTATGGCCCAAAACACGACTCTAAACATCTAATCACAGAACCCAAATAACAAGCAAAGCTTAAACCGTACCGTACACCGGCTCGGCTATTACAGTACCTATTCTTGAAACTATTATGTATCACTTTCCTATCGTATTGCCAAGGTCTACCCAACAAGATATGACAAGCTTGCATTGGCACCACATCACACAATACCTCATCAACATACTTATCAATCAAAAAAGGCACCAAAACTTGCTTGTTCACTTTCACTTCCGCATAGTCATTCAACCATTGTAGCCTATATGGTTGAGGATGTTTTAAAGTAGGTAAATTTAACTTATCGACCATCTCACAACTAGCTACATTGGTATAACTTCCTCCATCTATAAAAAAATTGCAAACCTTTTCGTTTACAAAGCAGCTAGTATGGAACAAGTTCCCCCTCTGATTGGTCTCCTCCTCGGCTTGGGTACTCATGATAAGCCTAATCACCAATGCTTCACCTACAATCGCCTCATATACCTCATTAGGATCCTCCAACTCAGGCATCTTATCATCATCTCCATCAGTTTGATATTCATAATCCCCATAAGTATTCATTATCATTACCCTCTTGTTAGAACATTGGCTAGCGATACGACCAACTCCTTGATACCTAAAACATTTGACATCTCTAGAACGATTAATAGGAGTTTCAGGTTTATCTTGCACTCCTTGTTTAGGCACCTCTTGCTTAATTTCTGCTTTTGGATGGGCCACCTCTTTGCCTTCTTCATGTGTAGCAACATTCGAATGCCAAGACGTTGATGCACTCCCCACTTGGGTGGTGCGTCCAACTCCTCGCCTCTTGAGTTGTTGCTCCACCTTTATGGCCATTTGCACCATCTCGTCTAGATACAAGTAGTTCCTAAGCTCCACTTGATCCTGAATCTCCCTGTTCAAACAACAAAGAAACGTGCCATTGTCGCCACACTATCTTCCTCTATGTTTGCCCTAATCATGAATACTTCCATCTCTTTACAGTAGTCCTCAACACTCTTTACTCCTTGCCTCAAAGTTTGTAGCTTCTTAAACATCTCTCTATAATAGTGATTGGGCACAAACCTCTTCCTCATGACCCTCTTCATATCATCCCATGTTTCAATGAGTCTCTCGTTATATCTCCTCCTAGTGGTCACTAGTTGATTCCACTAAATGAGACCGTAGTATAGAAATTCAACCACCGTCAACCTAACCTTCTTTTGTTCGGAGTAGTGGTGACATTCAAACACAAACTCTACCCTCTTTTCCGACTCTAAATATGCCTCCTGGTCAGATTTCCCATGTAACGATGGAATCTTCATCTTAATACTATCCATGTTACCATCTTCCCCGTCATCGTATCTACCACATACGACTCCTCTTCTTCCTCTACCAAATCCTCTATCTCGTCCGTTCCTACCCCAATTTTTATTTTGGCTCTCCTCATCTCCTCCATAATCATACTCCTCCTCTTTTTCTCCTCTACCCAAATATTTAGGCTTAGATTTATCTCCACTAGTACTAACTTCAGGCCTACTCATCCTCTCATGTAACGGCTCCAACTCAACCCTCATCATCCCAGTGAAATGTCCAAACAACGCCTCCATTTGAGCTTTAGATAAACCCTGGTTCGAACTATCTCCTACCTCCCACTCCATTTTACTTTCGGACTTGTACTTGCAAGAAAATGTTAGTAAAAATAAAAGATATTCCTCACCCAAATTCTCACGGTCACTCCAAGAAAAATTCGCTCGTCTCTCCTCCCTATATTTTTTTCTCTCACTACAAATACTCGCCGGTCATTCCAAAGAAATAACGCTCGCACTCAAGTGTTTCACTCGAATTTGGTATTTCTCTCGAAAGTGTGCTCAAGCTTCGTATTTGGATATATCAAATAATCAAGTTCAACTTGTGAACAAATGTGATTGACTCACTTGGACTGCATAGACAAGCAATTTGAAATATATGTACATATATATATATACTGTGAGATACTACTGATTATGACTCACCAAAGGAAAAAGAATAAAATACCAACACAAATTTATAGGCAATTTTCGGAATTTTTGCACTCTTTTTTTTAGACTCTTGCACAAGGATGATTTGTGCACACGAAAATTCCAAGAAAATCTCAAAATTTCGAGAAACACATTTTCACGAAAGTCGAAGAAGGCTAGAACAATAACAGATCTAAAAACAAACGAAGAAATAACACAGATCTGATAATTTAAGAACAAGATAAACTTACTTGAATTCAATGAGCCAAAGCTCTGGTACCAAATGATGTGAATCCTCATACGAACGAAAAGGAAACACGGTTAGTTGGAATCGCGCCCTCGATTCAATAACGAACAAGGATCGATGTTGTCCCGATGTTTTGAAACAAGTATAAATTTATGATATTCACCTCTAAGCTATAAAATTTAGCAAAAAATAATCACGAGTGAAACAATTGAAAAACAGACGAACCATCAAAGAACTGGTTCTTGACAATCCGTATGAGATCAATCGACAAACGCCCCTGATAAGTTTGATTTGAAGAACAAAGCAAGAAGCTTTTGGGTTGTTGAGAGAAACTCAACAAAACAATTTTATTATCAATAATTTGCAAAAATATCTTCAAAATCCGTGCATATAATGTTTATAAATAAAAACGATAATCAAAATAAAGTTACCAAAAAGATACTCAAAAAGAAGGAAACTAAATCTTCTTCTCGCAGCAGGCGCGCTCGGGAGGTTAGATTCTATCGCTCAAGCGCCAGGTCTTCTGGACTTGTACAGTACGTATGGCGCTCGGACGGTAAGATTTTACCGCTTGAGCGCCGAGTGTTCTAGAATCCTTCTTGTGGACAGTGACTTTGGCGCTCAGGCAGTAGGGTTTGACCGCTCGGGCATGGAGGCTTCTGTCTCCCACTTCGTTTAACACTCGCACAACGATCCTTCCAATCCTTTGAATGCCATGCCCGGCTAGATTCATATCATCAACGACCAACAGTTCTTCTTGATCGACCAACAAAATTTTGGTTGAGCAAGAAAATTAATCTTGGTCGACCAACTTAATTGACTGAGAAGAAACAAAAGAGGGGAATTAATTAAGTTAAAGAGTTTAATTGCAGTTAATGTAATAATCAAAGCTCTTTGTTTCTAAAAAAAGTCAGAGTCCTTGTTTTTAAATACTTTCTGTATCACTCCTACTTTTTTAGTTAGCCATTCTCATTCGTAATCAATCTTTACTGTACTAGTTATATTATTCTTGTCGATTTATTTCATGGTAGAGGTGGGAATTTGGTTAGTATTATGAATTTTATATTTCCTCAGTGCTGCTCTTGAATTGTCATTTTGCTCATATATGTAGGGGATGATGATAATAAATTGTCATCTGTTATTTATGAACTTCCATCGGAGTTGTTCAATGGCTTGTTGCCATTGTTACCTCAATTGGCATTACAGAAGCTACAGGAGAAATTGTGAGTTTTAAAACGTTAATGAATCACTCTAGTTGTTTTCAGTTTGTGCCAAGCTTAAAATTTACGTAGAATTAGCCTTACAATTCATTCAAAGCGGCCCCACTTCTCTCTCACATAGGTGATTCTATATTCTTCTCATTGGAATGATTAAAAGTCGTAAGCTTATCTTCAACATTCATTGTTTCATAAGGAATGGACAAGGGATAACCCCCACAGTGATGTACCAAATTAGTGCGATTAGGTTGTCCCATTGAACCTAGTTCTTGGAATCTCCAGTCAGCGTAGGTTGGATTTTCCTTCACACCAATTTATTCTATAGGCTTGAGCCCCATTCCCTTACATTTTTGCAACTAACTCTCTGTTTAATCCCTTGGTTAGCGGATCCGATATATTATCCTTTGACTTTACGTAGTCAACAGAGATAACTCCAGTCGAGAGTAGTTGTCTCATGGTATTATGTCTAGGACTTATATGCCTAGAATTACCATTATACATATTATTTTGTGCCCTTCCAATCGCAGATTGGCTATCATAATGTATGCATATAGCTGGCACTGGTTTTTCCCGTCCTAGAACATTTTCTAAGAAGTGACACAGCCATTCAGCCTCTTCAGCATACTTGTTAAGAGCTATTAACTCAGATTCCATTGTGGAACTGGCTATTACAGTTTGTTTAGAAGATTCCACGCAATTGCTGCCCCTCCTAAAGTGAATACAAATCCATTTTTAGATTTTGAGTCTTTCATATCAGATATCCAATTTGCATCAATATATCCTTCAACAACAGCAATATATCTGTTATAGTGTAGCCCATGATCACGAGTGTACCTTAAGTATCTTAGCAATCTGATAATTGCTTTCCAGTGTTCAACTCCTGAATTAATTGCGAATATACTCAATTTGCTTACTGCATAGGCTATGTCTGGTCTTATACAACTCATTAAGTACATGAGACTTCCAATGACTCGAAAGTATTCTAATCGAGAAATACTCTCACCTCGATTCTTTGATAGATGCTGACTAGTATCTATCGGGGTTCTAACCAATGCAGAGTCATCATTATTGAATTTCTCAAGTATTTTATCAACATAATGTGATTGACTTAAGACTAACCCTTCTGATGTTCTATGAATTTTAATTCCAAGGATTACATCGGCTAAGCCCAAATCTTTCATGTCAAATCTTGAGTTCAATAATTTCTTTTGGATTTAATCATCTTATCATTACTACCAATTATAAGTATGTCATCTACGTAAAGACATAACATGACATATCCAATTTCAGTGTTCTTTATGTATACACATTAGTCACATTCAATGAATTTAAATCCACTTCCATCATGGCTTTATCAAATTTTTCGTGTCATTGCTTTGGTGCTTGTTTTAAGCCATACAGAAACTTCACCAGTTTACTTATCTTATTTTCTTGCTCAGTAGGTTGTTCCATGTAAATTTCCTTTTCTAAATCTCCATTTAGAAAAGCTGTCTTTACGTCTATTTGGTGTACTTCAAGATTCCGCAAGGCAGAAATCGCAAGTATCACACAAACAGAGGTTATTCTCGATACAGGAGAATTTGTGTCAACAGGGCCGATCCTAATAATCTTTGGGCCTGAGTCTAACTTTTAAAAAGATGCCTCTGAATCATAATGTGTGTTCATATTTGTTTTAGTTCTATAGCAGTTTTTCAAATTAAATCAATACGTTAAAGACAATATAAAAAACTAAATGAATAAAAATATCAAACATGTCCAAAATGATCACAAAAAAACATTCGCCTAACAGTTTTAGAGTTAAAAATACTAATCAAGTCAATATAATCAAGTTGTTCAGTAATTTCTTTCTGAATCGATAACGTAACCAATATATTCAATCTTTCTTGTGACATGGTTGATCGGAGAAATTTTTTGATGAGCTTTAACTTTGAGAAACTTGGCTTTGCACTTGCTACTGTGACCGAGGCAGTCAACAAGATTTTATAAGAAATATGAGCATTTGGGAAACACCCATCCATTTTCTTCAAGTAATTCAATACATCAATGGCCGATTTTGCTTCTCTTGGTAATGAGCACCTCAAGAATGTCAACTCCGAAAATAGATCATCATCATTAATATCAGAACAACCTTTATGAGTCAAAGAATTTTCAAGATTCTTGCAAGACCTCAACAAGTTTTCATCGTCTGAACGTTGTAACCTCTCTAGATTGAACAAAAAACCAAATGTTTCTTCATATTTTTGAAACTGTTCAAATTGAGCTTTCATAGAAGAACGAGCTTGATCGATTATAAAGAGAAATTAGTTAATTCGAAAAGATTCTGCAGCTGACTATATCATTCTTCACTATTACTTTCACCAAATTGTTTCTTTCTTCGAATAACACGTTTATCTTGAAATACAGCTTCAATGCCCATCTCACATGACATTTCTTTAGCTTCAATCATGGCCTTATCGTAACCATCTTTTCTAAATTATTCAAGAAATAAAACAATTCCTTGTAAAAGTTTGATAACAACATCAATATCCATATTTTCAGATTGAAGAAATTTGCTCACAGCATTGATAGCATGCAATAACTTGTACCAAATTACCACACCAAGCAAGAATTCAAAATTCTGAAGTTCATATAATGCTAAGGACTCAGCTTCACTCTTCGTTTTGGGATGTTCACTAACATTTGCCAAGTCATAAAAAACATCTCTTATTTGTGCAATTTGCTCCTTTATAGGTTTAACACTCTCAACATGACTTTCCCATCGTGTTTGTGACAATGGTTTAATTGTCAAACCCTTCACGTGATCTTTGAAAATATTCCACCACTTGGTAGAAGAGGTGAACAATGTATATATCCGTTGTATTACTCCAAAAAATGACATAGCCTTAGGACAACAATTCGCCATATCACACAAAGCTAAATTGAGACTATGACAACCACAAAGAGTATAAAAAGCTCTGGGATTCATTTCAAGTAACTTTTTTTGTACACCTTTATGCCTACCTTTCATATTAGATCCATTATCATATCCTTAACCTCTAATATCATCAATATCAAGTTCAAGATTGACTAAAACATTTTTAAGATGCATAAAAACCAAGTCCCGAAGTATCATCAACATCTAAAAATTTCACCCAATATTCTTCTACTTTTGTGAAACTTTTTGAATCATTTAAACATCGTATGACAACAGACATTTGCTCTTTTTGACTGATATCAGGAGTACAATCTAATATGATTGAAACATATTTCGCTTGTCTTACCTTAGCAAGTATTGTTTTTCTTACCTCGCTTGCCATCATCTGTATCAACTCATTTTGAATTTTGCAACCAAGATATGTAGTATAAGTCTCATGGTCTTTAATCCGTCGGAGGTGCTCTTTCATTACTGGATCAAACTCTGGAATCATTTCAATCATTTGTAGAAACAAACCATTGTTTTCAGCATAAATTTTTTCACAACTTCCTCGAAATGCTAAGTTGTTTTTCGCCAATCGTTGAACAACTGTGATTATCCTCTATAACACTTGTTTCCAATGCTCTCTTTCTTTATTAATTTGTACTTGTACTCCTGCATCAATCACTTTATTTGTCCTCAATCTTCTTTCCCATTCAAGCCAATTCGTCATACACTCCATATGCTCCTTACTCGCTTCATGATTTGCAAGACATCTACTCAAATTATGCCAATCATTGTATCCTTCATTAGCTAACTTACCATATCCATTCTTGGTTACTTGATTCTTGAATAACTTACAGCAAAAACAAAAATCTTGTTACAAGAATCTGAATATAATAGCCATCTTCTATCACTTTCCTCTCTGTTTGGAAAAATTCTCTTATAATGTGACACATTGAAATGCCTGTTAGCGCTATCTTTATGAAACACATTTATGACATCTCTATTCGGACCTCTTTCTACTAAAAAGTTTCTAACTTTTTGATCAATGTTGTCCCACTTTGCCGGATCATCAAACCAAGTTTCCTAATTCAAGTTCTCATATTGAACAAACTCTTCATCTTTTTCATGATCATTGAATTTATCCACATCAACAAACTTAAGGATTTTTTTAGTATCAATCTCAATCTCATTCAATTCATTATCTTGTTCTATGCTAATTGAATTATCAACCGTGTTTTCAACCTCTGCAACTATGTTTTTGTTTGAAACAAAGTACTTGTTGATATCTCCAGCTTGACTTTGAATCATTTCTTCGATCGTTAGCTTTCTTTTTCTTTTTTGAGACTCAGATATGTACTTAGGAGGTATGATTAACCTAAGAATTCAAAAAAATAATTCAATGAACAATAGTTGATTATAAAATGCCGTTGATTATAAAATTTTGATCTAAAAAATTTCTTAACTCCCATCACCAAGCTTTCCCAGCCTTCAAGAAGACCAAATAAGGCCATTGAAAATTGTAAATAAAAGGAAAAAAACTCCACCTTGATTTAGACCACAAAAATGAAAGTCAACAAAGAAAAATAGAAACATATTTCTGTGAATTATTTAGAATCCACCCTGAACTAAATCCTTAATTATAATTGTTTAAAAAATTAATGCTTGCTCAAAAGGAACATTTTATTCAATTATTTCGTGTCAAACAACCAACTATGGTATATATCTACTTTTTCGCTGTTTATATTTTATACCATCCAAAATAAGGAAAAGTGATCAGAAAGACAACACAAATTCCATGCTATAGAAGTTCAAAACATGATCAGCACTGTGACCAGTAGCACACATTGTTTTCTCAAAAACACTTTTGTTAAATACAAAAACATCCTAATCCAACTGTTAGTAGAATTCATGATTGATCCAGGATTCCAATTTGAGCCTAAATTGACCTTCATACTCAATTTCAGATATAACTACTTTTCGTGCTTTTCCTGTCATCTATCTCTTCAAGAATGAACCATTAAAATAAAGAACCCACGAAGATGGCTTATCATCAAACCACTAATGTCAACAAGTTTACTTTTAAAATTTCACTTTTTTATCAATAATTTTTCTTCTATTTACTTAAGACTACCCACAAGCGGGACATAATTGTTAGTATTAGCAAGCTAATATCGGCCCAAGTAATGCACCGATGTATAGGCCCACATAATATGTCAACAGTAGCCCATGTATTGGTGTATGGAAGTCGCATTTTAGCTTTTTAGCTTTAGGATTAGACATGCTTCTTCTAGCTTCTATATATAGAAGCTTGTACACTGACGATTCCTTAATTCAATTCAGTTGCTTTCTTATTTTCCCTCTAGTGGAAGCTACTGGTTTAACATGGTATCAGAGCCAGCGGAATTGCGTTTTTTCTGTCAGTGATCGAGGCATCTCGCAGCTGGTTATAAGCTCAATTGATTGAGATCTTTGAGCATTTATTTTTTCAATCGAGGTTTCTTGCAGCTGGTTATAAGCTCAATTGATTGAGATCGTTGAGGTTTTTTTCGGCTCCAAATCGACAGATCCATGGTGAACATTAATAATTTCAATGATCCTTTGTTCTTGCACCCGTCTGATGCTCCAGGTATGACTATTGTTTGTGAACAATTTACAGGGGTTGAGAATTATAGCATTTGGAGTCGTGATATGTTGATCGCCCTTCGTGCTAAGAACAAGACAACGTTTATCGATGGAACATGTGCGCGACCACTTGCAGGAAGCCCCACCTCGAATCAATGGGAGAGATGTAATTCTCTCGTTTTGTCTTGTATTATGAATTCCGTTTCAAAAATTATTTTTGGTGGAATTGTTTACTCTAGTGATGCCTTAGTGCTATGGTCTGATTTGAAAGATCAATTTGATAAGGTGAATGGTTCGAGAATCTTCTCTATTCACAGAGAACTTGGAAAATTAACACAAGGAAACGACACAATTTCAGTGTATTTTTGTAGACTAAAGCAGCTGTGGTATGAGTATAGTTCATTGGTTGTCTTGCCGTCGTGTGAGTGTACTGCTGCTCGAAAGTATGTTGAACATGACCAACAACATCGTTTATTGCAGTTTCTGATGGGACTTAACGATAGCTACATGCATGTTCGAAGTCAAATTCTGATGATGATGCCCCTACCATCAGTTAGCCAAGCATTTTCGTTACTTTCTCAAGAAGAATCTCATCGCACGTTGTCCTCAGTTGATCAACCAGCTTCGGTTTTTTACACAAGACAGGGAAGAACTGATGAGCGCAGAAAGGATGTACTAATATGTGATGATTGTGGTTGGAATGGTCATGTCAAGGCTCATTGTTTTAAGTTGATCGGTTATCCTCCGGGTCACAAGCTGTATAAACCACAGCAAGGGAAAGGAAATTCCCCTCGATTTAACCGGGAATTTGATAAGCCCAAGATAAGGACAGTAGCTCATAATTGAAAGGGGATCGGTTACGGTGACCGAAAGCGCAACGGAAGTTTAAAAATCGAATTTTTTTTTATCAAAAATTTCGGCCACCCCTAGAATGTGTAGCAAATACAATAACAAACATATGTCATACATAGGATGTTTAGAAATGTACCTATCAATCACAAGGATTGATGTATGGTCCAACTTTCTTGTTAAACAACAAAGCTCTTGAATGGATGACAAGTCTACAAGCTTCCTCCTCCAACTTCTTGAATCTTTCCTTCAAATTAGGCCCACCACTAACTAGGTAGATCCCTTCATATTTTGCACTAGAAAAATATGAAGATTTATCAAAGAGAAGTGTGTGTATTCTTCAACAATTGAAGAACAAAAATATGGAGAGGAAAAAGGAGAGAATTTCGGCCATCTTCATCTAGGAGGGAAGGAGAATGAGTTCTCTTGGTTTTGTGAAAAGTAGAGACCAACCTTTTTGCATGCCAAGCCTTGGTAACCCAAAAAGTTGTCTCCAACTCTTCACCTCCCATGCTTGATATATTATATGGTTTTTATCAAAATAAAAACCATGGACTAGATTTAATTATCTCAAACATATTTGAGACTAATTAAACATTACTTGAATTTACCCAAGTCCCACTAGTTAAATAATTAATTTAAATTGAGCTCTACAAGACTCAATATAATTTAATTAATTCAACACTTGAATTAATTTATTTATTTGGACTCTACTAGGTCCACTAGTGTTTAATTAATTCAACACTTGAATTAATTTAATTTAGTCCATAATAATGTTTATGAAAATCACAATTTTCAAATACATTATTCACTTGGCCAACTTTTAATTTAGGAACACTTCCATAAATTAAAATTTACATTTCTCTCATAGAAGTCATACTTCTATTTTTCTTTGCACTTATAAACTCATTTATAAGTCGTTCAACACATTGAACTATTTTCTCCTTTATAGAAGTCATACTTCTAATTTTCCTTACGCTTATAAACTCCTTTATAAGCCGTTCAACACATTGAACTATTTTCACTTCTCAACGGGATCTAGAAAGCTATTACTTGTGTGGCCCTCAATGGTTCATTGATACAACTAGCCGTGGGTTCACATCTTCATGTGATTCGGACTAAACATGTCCTTATATGAGCATACCCCAATTGCTCCATTCTTACTTATCAACTCCTTGATAATAAGAACGTCAGAACTCAAGTCTGATAGTACCCAACCAATAATGTTAAACGCTTAGCAGCATCGCTTACATGATTCCCTAGGTATCAAATGATAGTGCCTGCAAGAACCATTCAATTATGGTTAGCGTACAGTACGGTCCCTTCAACTCATATATCCCGATCGATTCGACAACCATTGGTCCATCGAGAGTTGTCAATGAATCGATACTATGTGTCATGTCGTAGTTGCATCAATGGTGTAATCTATGAAACCCCTTTCATAATTACAACAATACTCTGGCCAGAGATTTCAACCTACATACACATGATAACACATAGGATATCCATACCCGAAGGTAAGCGGTGAATCCCCGACTACAATGCATCGACTCCTATATATTTCGACATGACACCCAACCTTGCCACATGATGACCCCACAAGAGTCGGTAAACAAGTCAAAGTGAAATGCTAGCACATAGAGTCTCAATGTTGTCCCGGGTCATAAGGACTAATGGTGTACCACCATAAACTAGGACGTTTCCACTCGATCAGTGAGAACCACTTGGAAAGTCCTTTAATGGAGGGTTGTTCAGTGCACTCTACCAGGAGCACCTATCTGCATGCTCGGACATCACAATGTCCCCTACCAATGAAACATGGTACTCACATCGCAGATACTAGTCTCTAACTCCAGCGGCCTATATCCTTCTTAGTGGCGGCTGAATCGACTAGGAACCGTTTAGAATATACAATATTACAAATATGAGTTTCATGATACCCATCATATGAGCATCTCATATTCTTTCTACCATTTTTATATTCAAGGGCTTTATCTATGCAACTAGCATGGGTATACAGATAAAGATGTGCCAAAATAATAATATCAAATATTACTAAAATAAAGATTGCTTATACATAGAGTTTCACTGTGAACACTCGGCCAACACTTGGCTCGACGGGCACCTACTCTAACAATAATGTTACTAGAGACATTATTGAACCATCCCCAAATACTGCTGCAAGGAGTGGATCAAGCTTCACCCCGGCTCAATATGCTGAGATTTTGCAATTACTGGAAGGTACCGCATTAATTTCATCACATACTAATGCAGCTACTAAACCTCTGCAGGGGACAGACAGCAGTGCAGTGAACATGGCTGGACAATTCCATGACAGTGCTCAGGCAGATTGGATCATTGATACCGGGGCCAATGAGCATATGACTGGTAATTTTTCATTGTTGCGTGGTAATTTTTCTTTGTGTTCTTCCCCTAGTTCCGTTAGATTGCCAAATGGTGTTCAACTCTTAGTTAGTGCCAAGGGTCAGTAGCTGTTCTAAACAACATCCTTCTTCATGATGTGCTATATGTTCCCAATTTTCACTATAACCTTCTGTCAGTCTCCAAATTCACTAAGTCCCATGATTGTTGTCTTACTTTCTATCCTCATTGCTGTACATTTCAGGACCGCAAAAGTGGGAAGATAATCTGGATTGGTAGGTCACAACAGGGACTTTACCATTTGTCAGCAGCACACTCCCAGCCTACTGAAGCCCAAGTTACACACCATCCAATCTCTAATATACCTCAATGTAATACCTTCATTTCTTTTACCTCTGTTACTCATGATTTGTGGCATCAAAGACTAGGGCACATGTCCCTCTATCGCATGCATTTGTTACCTTTTTTGTCAAAAAACATTGATATGTCTCATTGTGGAATTTTTCCTAAGTCTAAACAAACAAGGTTGAGTTTTCTTAAAGTGAGTTTATCCAAAACTTCTTCTCAATTCGAATTGGTGCATATGGATATTTGGCGCCCTTTTCGAACACCAACCTATAATGGAGAAAAATACTTCTTGACGATTGTAGATGATTTTTCTAGAGGGACATGGACATATCTTATGCAATCAAAAGTGAATATTCTTAGACTTCTAAACCAGTTTTTTTTTATCATGGTAGCAACTCAATTTTCTTCGAAAGTCAAAGTCATTCGAACTGATAATGCATCTGATTTTTTTAAACTTGAGTGTAGCTCACTGTTTATGTCTCTTGGGATCTTACATCAGAGTTCCGGCCCATATACTCCTCATTAAAATGGAGTGGTGGAAAGGTAACATCGCCACACCATTGATTTAGCCCAAGCCTTGTACTTCCAATCGTTTTTTCCACTTCAATTTTGGGGATATTGTGTTCTTACCTCTGTATATCTCATAAATCGAACTCCTAGTCCCCTTCTCAATAACGAAACGCCTTTTGAAGTCATTTTTGGCAAGACCCCCTCCTATGAGCATTTGAAGGTTTTTGGTTGCCTTTGTTATGCTGCATCTTTACATATCTCTCACAAATTCTCTCCTAGAGCCAACCCTTGTGTGTTTTTGGGTTATTCTGTTCTTCAAAAGGGGTACAAAGTCATGGACCTTGATACCAAACGTTTTTTTTGTCTCCAGAGATGTTGTTTTCCACGAATCTCACTTTCCATTTGCTGCCAAGTCTCGGTCCAACCCTTTTTTCCCTGCCTCAAAATCGTTTTTTGATTCTTCCCCACTGGAAGATCCTCACTTGTCCGCTGATCTTGACACTTCATCTATCCTAGTAAACAACGTTGATGAAGTGCCCTCAATTCCAGTCCACACCACACATCGTATTCCCTTGAGAAGATCATCTCGAGTTTCTCAACCACCACTTGGACAAAAGATTTTTCCTGTCCTACTTTACCTTGTTCCTCCACTACTCATTGTCACTATCCCATTTCGAATCATATTAACTACTCAAATTTTTCTCCATCTTATCAAAGCTTTTTAACCGCCCTTTCTTCTACCACCGAACCACGATCTTTGTTAGAGTAGGTGCCCGTCGAGCCAAGTGTTGGACGAGTGTTCACAATGAAACTCTATGTATAAATAGTCTTTATTTTAATAATATTTGAAATTATTATTTTGGCACATCTTTATCTGTATACCCATGCTAGTTGCATAGATAAAGCCCTTGAATATACAAATAGTAGAAAGAATATGAGATGCTCATAGGATGAGTATCATGAAACTTATATTTGGAATACTATATATTCTAAACAGTTCCTAGTCGATTCAGCCGCCGCTAAGAAGGATATAGGCTGCTCGAGTTCGAGACTAGTATATGCGATGTGAGTACCATGTTTCATTGGTAGGGGACATTGTGATGTCCGAGCATGCAGATAGGTGCTCCTGTTAGAGTTCACTGAACAACCCTCCATAAAGGACATTCCAAGTGGTTCTCACTTATCGAGTGGAAACGTCCTAGTTTATGGTTGTACACCATTAGTCCTTATGACCCGGGACAACATTGAGACTCTATGTGCTAGCATTACACTTTGACTTGTTTACCGACTCTCAAGGGGTCATCAGGTGGCAAGGTTGGGTGTTTTGTCGAAACATATAGGAGTCGATGCATTGTAGTCGGGGATTCACAGCTTACCTTCGGGTATGGATATCCTATGTGTATGTAGTATGAAATCTCTGATCAGAGTATGGTGGTAATTATGAAAGGGGTTTCATAGATTACACCATCGATGCAACTACAACATGACACATAGTATCGATTCATTGACAACTCTCGATATACCAATGGTTGTCGAATCGGTCGGGATATATGAGTTGAAGGGACCGTACTGTACGCTAACCATAATTGAATGGTTCTTGCAGGCACTATCATTTGATACCTAGGGAATCATGTAAGCGATGCTGCTAGGCGTTTAACATGATTGGTTGGGTACTATCAGACTTGAGTTCTGACGTTCTTGTTATCAAGGAGTTGATAAGTAAGAATGGAGCAATTGAGGTATGCTCATATAAGGACATGTTTAGTCCGAATCACATGGAGATGTGAACCCACGGCTGGCTGTATCAATGAACCATTGAGGGCCACACAATTACTATCTTTCTAGATCCCATTGAGAAGTAAAATTGTTCAATGTATTGAACGGCTTATAAATGAGTTTATAAGCGTACGGAAAAATAGAAGTACGACTTCTATTAGGGAAATGTAACTTTTAATTTGTGAAAGTGTTACTAAATTAATAGTTAGCCCAATAAATAATGCATTTGAAAATTGTGATTTTCATAAACATTATTATGGACTAAATTAAATTAATTCAAGTGTTGAATTAATTATACACTAGTGGGCCTAGTAGAGTCTAAATAATTAAATTAATTCAAGTGTTGAATTAATTAAATCATATTGGGTCTTGTAGAGCCCAATAGTAAAATAATTATTCAACTAGTGGCTTGAGTAAATTCAAGTAATGTTTAATTAGTCTCAAATTTGTTTGAGATAATTAAATTAAGTCCATAGATTTTTAATTGTTAAAAATCAAATAGATTTGCATGCATGGGAGGTGAGAAGTTGGGAGACAACTTTTTGTATCTCCAAGGCTTGGCATGCTAAAAGTGTTTTAGATTTTCCCACAACCAAGACAAGTCATCCTCTCCCTCATTGAGACATGCAATGGCCGAAAATTGGAAGCATTTTTCTCTCAAAATTTTCTCTCATTTTGTTCTTCAATTGTTGGAGAAACAATTTTTCTTCTCAAAGAAAAATCTTCTTATTTTTCAAGTGCAAAATAAGAAGGGTTCTAGCTAGTTGTTGGTAGGCCTAATTTTGGAGAAAGGAGGAGAGCTTGTAGATTTGTCTTGCCTTTGAAGAGCCAAGTTGTTTACAACTTGGTTAGAGCCATTACATCAATCTTTGAGATTGATAGGTAACGATTTCTCAACACCCTATGAACGTCATAGTTGTGTTTTTATATTTGCTACACCTAGTACATGTGGTGCTCGAACTTCTCTTGCAAAAACCAAAATTTTGAGCTTCCGTTGCCTATCGAGCACCTAAAATCGATCCCTTTCAAGTGGTATCAAGAGCTAAGGGTACTAGTTTTTGTAGCATATACATGATATTATATTGAGGTCGATTTCTAACCACATGAGATGAAATGTTTGCAACAAAATTAAGTCATTTTTGGGGAAAATTTCGGGCAGAATGTTGCTGCCCGTTTCGAGCAGCTCGGGCTGCTCGAGGTGCTGCCCATTTCGGGCATCAAGGGCAGTCCGAGGGGCTGCCCGAACAGCCCCTATATTTTAAATAAAAAAAATTTTGGTTGGCCGGAATCCGGCGACGGCAATGACGACTAGGGTTTCTAAAAGTGTTTTGGATTATCAAAGTGTCATGGGCCTTGAAGTTGTTGGGTCATGAGATGGCTAATATTGTAACGTACTGTACTTTTACTACTTCAAAAATTGCGGAAAAATTAAAAATTTTCTTAAACATAAAATCCATACGGTCGTCACTTATCATTCATCATAATAATATTTGAAATCAACATCACTAACTAAAATTTGCCAACAACATACTTGTTCAAAACATCTCACATCCAACATAAAAGCAGAGTATTTTAAACTTTTCATAAAAACATAAACTTAGTGGTCCTCGGGTTTAGCCTTCCACTCAGTCCAAGCCTGCCCCTTGGTCGCCACCTCCTGTCTCCTCATCAACATACTCACCTGCATTGATCAAGTCTAGTGAGTCTAAAGACTCAACACGTATAAACTGGGAATAACAAGTACTACATAATAAAACCACATGCAACTTAAAAATAGAACGTACATGTAATAGCCGAGCCCGGTGTACGGTACGGTTTAAGCTTTATTGTGTTAATTGGGTTTTGTGATTAGATGATTATAGTTGTGTTTTGGGCTATAGTATTATTGGTTATTATTTATTTGAGGTGTTAGTTGGTGTTGATTGTTCGTTTCAACGTTTCGAATCGATTTTAGTTGTTTTGTTACTGTTCATTGCCGTGAGTAGAGTGCACCCGCGCTCTTAGATGAGTGCCCCCGCGGTGTACTATTCATCATTTTGGATTTGGAAGGCCGTGGCATCACCGCACCCGCGGCAGTGCAAGGACCGCACCCGCGGTATTTGTAGCACCGCACCCGCGGTGATTGTGCATGGGATTTATTTTGGAATGCCGTGAGCATGGCGCACCCGCGGTGCTTGTGTGACCGCACCCGCGGTGTAAGTATGGGCGAGATATTTAGCTACTTTTTGGGAGTTGTTGGCCATACCTTATCCATTTCTTTCCCTTCCATTCGAGATTTCCCTCCATTGGCAAGGGTTTTCCTCCATTTCTTTTGCTTCCTATCTTTGTTTCTTGGAGTTATTTGGATTTCCGACTTGAGATCATCGTTCTCCGTGGTATAAGGAAGCTTAGGTAAGTTTTTGGTGCGATTCTAATGAGGTTTCGAGTTAAGGGTTATTTTGGATTTGATGTTTTGATGGTTCTATGGATTATTTAGCATGGACTCTTGGATTTAGTCTTGATATTGGTGTTATTTATGGATTATTGTTGTAGGTGGTGTACCAAGAGTATAGTTGGAGGTGTTCTATTGGTTTGTAAGTGGAATTTCATCCCTTGTGCTCACATGATATTATATGTATTGTGTTTTAAAGGTTTCAAAGTGTTATTCCCTTCCATTGATCCATTGTTATGTATTGATTTCATTGATTATCTATTGGAGGCATTGATGTCTCACTATTGTTAAAAAGGGAATACAAGAGATATTATGAGATTGCGAAACGACGGCTTTAAATGTTATTGAGAATTCAAATGTTTTATTGGATTGATTAATCATAGCCATAGCATTGCATGCAATTAGATGATCATCGACCATAGGCTTTTATCCCCTCACAGTTATCGATTTATATCGATGGGATATTGGCAACCACAGTCACAGATACTATTGATATCAATCCAACCATAGAAAAGAGAAATACCATCGTATTGCTATCTATTTCTATTGCTATTGCTACAGTTATTGCTACGTTATTCATGTTTCAGAGTCGATGGTATTTATGATTTAAAAGCCATGTTTTACAGAGTATACTATGTATCATTGCTATGTAAGAGTTCCACTTGCTGAGATTTATTCTCATTTCAGTTATTTTCATGTGATGCAGATAAGAACGACGGACCGGGACGTTGACTGTGGATGGGGGTCATATGCATACGAAGATTGGAAGGATGATTATTTTGTACCATTTTGTAACATGATCACACTAATGATATTTTGTATTTTGTTATGTCATTGGAATGATCATGTTGTTATTTTGTAAACACTTTTATAAAATGCATTTTGAAACTCCTTCTGTTTGAAAGAAAATTTTAAATTCCGCTGTATTTTAATTGTAACGGGTCAGGGTGTCACAGTACATAACTTGAAACTTAAACTTGCATAATAAACTTGAACATACATAATAAACTTGAACTTTCGTACATACATAATTAGACGTGCCATAACGTGAAAACTTTCATAAACATACTTGCATACTTGAACAAACTTGAGCATACATAACTTCATCATTTTTCGTAGAGGATGTTTCAAAGCAAGTGACCCATAACATAATAAATGCCTGATCAGACAAACCACAGTACTGGGCCGACAGGGACGTATCCACTGCCACATACATGAGATCCCCGTTCATAATTTAACGGGCTGGTTGGTCCCCGTTCATAATTTAACGCTTTCCAACCTCGATCTAACCCGTTCATAATTTAACGGGCGGATTGGTCCCCGTTCATAATTTAACGTTTTCCAATCCTAAACATACTTTGGTCACAAGACATTTATCATACCTCCAAAACTTAAAATATTTTCTTTGCACGTCATCATACTTACTTACTTGGCGTTGAGGGATTCGTTGGACTTCGACTGGGGCCGTTGCTGCACATACTAAAATGAATTTTTAAATACTTAACTTGTATGTCTTAGACGTAGGTACTCGAGCTCACCACCAAAGTGAATAAGTAGCTTATGACATTCTAGTTCACTCAGGACTTGACCTCGCATAATGATCGTACTAAACCATGGCATAAAACCACAAAACAAATCCTATATTTTACATAAATAAATTTTAACCAAGGTGATAAACCATGATATAAAACCCCAAAGCAAATCCTAAAAAAAAAATAATATATTTTTTTTAAAAAAGGTGTACACGGACCCGTACACGGGGTCCGGGTAGGGGTCCGGGTAGGTACTGGAAATTTGCATTTTGGAGGAAAAAAGACACGGACCCCGTGTACGGGTCCGGGTAGAGGTCCCTGTAGGTACTGGAATCGCGAGAAAACGGAAATCCCTACACTTGAGACTTAATCCTACTCACTTTATCATAAAGGGCCATTAACCAACACTTCAAGACGCATCCTAGGATGCGATAACATTGATTCAAACTCGAAGAAACGCCCCAAAACAACTACGCAACACAAACAACGCAATACAACTCATGAACACAACATTTGACACCAAATCGATTTCTACGACTTTTAATTCAACCAAGTGCCTAACGACACGAAACGAACTACCAATAATCATCTCAACATCATTTTCGATATACTTAAAACACAGCAATGATCACCCTTCAATAGTCAACGAAGCCTGCAACAATAAAACTTCAAGAAGATATCATGAACATATTTTTAGAAAATTTCAGTTTGAGCAGTCTTACAAAAACGATTATAACTCACTCGTTTCGTCCAAAAATTTCGAATTTCATATCAAATCGAAGGTATCAAAAAGTAATACGTTTTATATGTTGAAAGTTTTCTCAGAATCTCAACTGAAAAGTCGCAGTATTTAAAAAGACAGTAAAAACGTGATTTTAGATCTAAAATTAATTCAAAACTGATCCGAATCATTTTCTGCTCAAACGACGAACGTCACACATATATTTTTACGCATAAAACAACGCAACACATAATATGACATGATCGATGCAGAAAGAACAGATTATACGTGCCTTTTTGATATTAAACGTTACCGAACCGGCGATACTGAAGCGGAACGAGTGCTAGGATTGATCCGGATGAACGTGACTCGATTTTCTTGAAATAAAAGTGAACTAAAATTGCTGGAATATTGCAGAGAGTGGACGTGCTCTTGGAAAGGAGAACTTGGAGAGGGGAGTAGTGATGTGGAGATGGAAAGAAGAGAAGTTAAAGAAAACTTCCTTTCCCCTTAAGTCAAAAACATTGAAAAACATGTGTGGGTGTGTATGTGCTTTACGTGTGTGAGTGTGTGTGAAAAAAATGTTGGAGTATTTGAATATGTGTGTGTGGTGTGTAGTAAACCACATGATTAGTAATTATAAAATATGTGTTTAAATAAATAAATCATGCCAATTAAAATGTTAATAAATCAACAAATTAATAAAATTCTAATCCTATAATAAATTTACTAAATCCCCTAATTGATAAACTTTAAAAGGTTAAAAATTCTAAAATAAATTAATATTTAAATTAGGCTTTAAAAATATTAAAACTTCATAAATCATTTAAAATGCCTCATACCTAACTTTAAATAAAATACCACATTAAAATTTACTAAAAATCGTCCCGGTCTCCTTTCCTCGATCTCGCCTCGAATAATCGCCTGAAACATAAAACTCGAGAAAATATTATTAACGTAGATTGATTTGTTAGAGTAGGTGCCCGTCGAGCCAAGTGTTGGCCGAGTGTTCACAATGAAACTCTATGTATAAGCAATCTTTATTTTAGTAATATTTGATATTATTATTTTTGCACATCTTTATCTGTATACCCATGCTAGTTGCATAGGTAAAGCCCTTGAATATAAAAATGGTAGAAAGAATATGAGATGCTCATATGATGAGTATCATGAAACTCATATTTGTAATACTGTATATTCTAAACGGTTCCTAGTCGATTCAGCCGCCACTAAGAAGGATATAGGCCGCTCGAGTTAGAGACTAGTATCTGCGATGTGAGTACCATGTTTCATTGGTAGGGGATATTGTGATGTCCGAACATGCAGATAGGTGCTCCTTGTTGAGTGCACTGAACAACCCTCCATAAAAGGACTTTCCAAGTGGTTCTCACTTATCGAGTGGAAACGTCCTAGTTTATGGTTGTACACCATTAGTCCTTATGACCCGGGACAACATTGAGACTCTATGTGCTAGAATTACACTTTGACTTGTTTACCGACTCTCATGGGGTCATTAGGTGGCAAGGTTGGGTGTTCTGTCGAAACACATAGGAGTCGATGCATTGTAGTCGGGGATTCACCGCTTACCTTCGGGTATGGATATCCTATGTGTTATCATGTGTATGTAGGTTGAAATCTCTGGCCAGAGTATGGTTGTAATTATGAAAGGGGTTTCATAGATTACACCATCGATGCAACTACGACATGACACATAGTATCGATTCATTGACAACTCTCGATAAACCAATGGTTGTCGAATCGATCGGGATATACGAGTTGAAGGGACCGTACTGTACGCTAACCATAATTGAATGGTTCTTGCAGGCACTATCATTTGATACCTAGGGAATCATGTAAGCGATGCTGCTAGGCGTTTAACATGATTGGTTGGGTACTATCAGACTTGAGTTATGACGTTCTTGTTATCAATGTGTTGATAAATAAGAATGGAGCAATTGGGGTATGCTCATATAAGGACATGTTTAGTCCGAATCACATAGAGATGTGAACCCACGGCTAGTTGTATCAATGAACCATTGAGGGCCACACAAGTACTAGCTTTCTAGATCCCGTTGAGAAGTAAAAATAGTTCAATGTGTTGAACGGCTTATAAAGGAGTTTATAAGCGTATGACTTCTATAAAGGAGAAAATAGTTCAATGTGTTGAACGACTTATAAATGAGTTTATAAGTGTAAAGAAAAATAGAAGTATGACTTCTATGAGAGAAATGTAAATTTTGATTTATGGAAGTGTTCCTAAATTAAAATTTGACCAAGTGAATAATGTATTTGAAAATTGTGATTTTCATAAACATTATTATGGACTAAATTAAATTAATTCAAATGTTGAATTAATTAAACACTAGTGGACTTAGTAGAGTCCAAATAATTAAATTAATTCAAGTGTTCAATTAATTAAATAATATTGAGTCTTGTAGAGCTCAATTAAATTAATTATTTAACTAGTGGGACTTGGGTAAATTCAAGTAATGTTTAATTAGTCTCAAATATGTTTGAGATAATTAAAATTTAGTACAAGGTTTTTAATTTGATTAAAAATCATATAATATGCATGCATGGGAGGTGAAGGGTTGGAGACTACTTTTTCAAATATCAAGGCATGGCATGCACTTTTTTGGTCTCTACTTTTTGCAAGACCAAGACAAGTCTCCCTTCCCTCCACACACACTCCTCATGGCCGAAACTTCACCATTTTTCTCTCAAAAATTTTCTCTCCACTTTGTTCTTCAAGTTGTTGAATAACAAAACCTTTCTCAAAGAAAAATGCCCTACATTTTCTAGTGCAAGTGTAAGGTGGATCTTTTAAGTTGGTGGTGGGCTTGATTGGAAGAAAGGAGTCCAAAAGAAAGGAGGAGCTTGTAGATCTTCATCCATCAAGAGCTAAAGTGTTTACACTTTAGTTGGAGCCAAACATCAACCTCAAGGGGTTGATAGGTAAAACTTCTAAAACACCCTATGTATGACATAGTTGTGTTTTTGTATTTGTTGCACAAAACTTATGGTGGCCGAAAATTTTATGTAAAAATCGAAAAATATTGAGCTTCCGTTGCGCTTCCGGTCACCGTAACCGATCCCCTTTCATGATTAACCATAAATAATTAAGATAATAAAATTTAAATAAATGCATGGATTTTACGTATACTGATTTTTGGGCTTTACAAATATATTTGTGAAATTTAAATGGGCCAAAATGTTTTTGGTGAAAAATGATTTTTGGGCCCTTAAGTTTAAATTTACAAAAGTTGCAAATATTTTCTCATTAAATAAATAATTTAAGTTGGACTTTAATTATTTATAGTAAATGGTGATTTACAAGAAATTCACTTATAAATAAATTAATTAGAAAATAGACAAAGGTGTTTGTATACTTTGTTAATTTAGTTTATAATCGTGGCGGTTAGTGATTGGATCAAGATATATAATATTGGATCAATTAATTATTGTGATAATTAATTGATGGTGTATGATATGTGATATTATGCATGAAGGATGATCAAAAGCCCAAGCCCAATTTGCTAGGTGTATGCTAGGATATTTTGTATTGAATGATTGTAATAATTATCAAATTTAAAGTGGGCTTGGTTTATGGCCCGTTCACACCACATGAGATGTATCTCTATTTTCCATGGATATTTATTTGTAAATATTAGTATAGTGGAAGATCAAGATTGGAAGATGGTGGCCTTAATGATTATGAAGATCGAAGGCATGTAAATATTGGAGGCTAATGTAATAGTTGCATTTGCATCCCATGCATTTCCATAGGATTGGACCTAGGCCCGTGTTTAGCTCACACGGACCATTAGTTTTGGGGCGATTGATCATCCTTGTTTTGTTTACTGTTTATAATATATGCATGATATGTTATAAATAATGAGTATGTGCGTTATTATTATGATAATAACAAAGTTGCATGAATCCGGCAAACATACGATCAAACATGGCGAGTTTTTAAATAAAATTAATGATGAGACATTTCAAAATTAAAAACCCTCATTTTGAATAAGATTCAAAATTAATATCAAGCCCGAAAAAGGGAATTATAAATTTGTTTATAATTTCCATGTCTTCCATCGACAATGGGTGCATGATGAACGCAACCCGTGCTCGGGGCTCGGATCATATTATTGGGGGGGCCCTGGGTGCCGGAAAGTTGTGACATCCATTGACATGGTAATGTGAACTAAGTGGAATTACCATGATTTCGGCTCATATTATTGAGGGAACTCATGGCGACCGTCCATTAAGGTTCAACATCGATGGGTAAGGCTTGACACGTAAAGATGAACGACGTCATATTATTGGGTCCTAATTAAGCGTGAGACAAATGTTTACGTAGAGGGTTGCATGTAGATGCAATTGGAAACTACCTTTTAGAAATTGTGATTGGCTGATATTATTCGGGATCATAATTCGCTAATTGGACCTTGCGTACCTACTGAGGAAAGGAGTTTCCTGTTTTCACTAGAGGGTAATGAAAAGATGTCAAAACAGTGGGAGTAAACATTTTTGAAGTAAAAGTCCATACTTCATATCTTACTAAATATTTTAAAATAGTCATTAACATTTATCTGTTTTACTTTTCAATATTTTTTGACAATGTCTTCAATTCGCAATTCGCTATATGTAATACTCGACAAACACGTATTAACCAGACCTAATTACCTCAATTGGCTAAGAAATCTGGAAATCGTCTTGAATTCGGAAAGGATAGCGTATACACTTACTAAGTCGTCCCCTGTTGAGGCTCTGAGTAGCTGCACCCCTGAGGAATTGCAGATTTACAAGGAATGGTGTGACCATGACTTGAAAGCCAAGTGTTATATGCAGGCTTCTATGAATGATGAGAAGTCGGTTCTTTATGTGGGTTCTTCATCTGGTACGAAGATTGATCCACGTGGGAAGGGAAAGAAGCGTTCTTTCCAACGTCCCAAGAAGAACATGCCCTTGAAGAGGCTAGCTCCGAGTCCCGTTGTGGCAGCCACACCAGTCAAGGCTGACAAGACTGTTGATATTTGTCATCACTACAAGAAGCCTGGACATTGGAGGCGTAATTGCAGCGAATATCTTGTCCAGAAGAGTTCTGGAAACGATATGTTCTATATTGAAGTAAACATTTCAATTAACTCTACTTCTTGGGTATTTGATACCGGCTGTGACTCACATCTCTGTAATGCGTTACAGGTGATGGGAAGAAGTAGAAGGCTTAGGGAAGGTGAGACCTTCTTGAGGATGGGCAATGGATCAAGAGTTGCTACCAAGGCCAAAGGAGATGTTTACTTGCTGTTGAACAATGATTTTAAGTTGATTTTAAGAGATGTTTTGTTTGTACCAGATTTGATGAAAAAAACTTTGTTTCCATTTCTATACTAGATAAAGATGGATATTCTTGTTTATTTAGCAAAGGTGTTTGCAACATTTACAAGAATGAATGTTTAATTGGTACTGGAGAACTTGAAAACGATCTCTATAACTTAAAATTGAAATTCCACTAAACAATGTCCAAGCTATAACAACAACAAACAAGCAAAAACAAGATACTCTAAAATTGGCACAATTGTGGCATGCTCGATTAGGACATATTTTCGAAGAAGGATGAACAAGCTAGTGAGGGTAGGCATGTTTGATATGTCTGAAATTAATGCTCTCATGGAAAGATGACAAAAATTCCCTTTGAGGGCCATGTGGAGCGAGCCAAAGGGTTATTGGATTTGATCCATACCGATGTGTGCGGTCCGCTTAGCATCACCACTAAGCATGGACATGCTTTCTTCATCACCTTTACCGATGACTTATCGAGGTATGGGAATGTGTATTTGATGAAATACAAGTCTGAAGCCTTTGAAAGGTTCAAAGAATTCAGAAGTGAAGTAGAGAAACAGTTGAGACGAAACATCAAGACACTTCGATCGGATCGAGGTGGTGAGTACTTGAGTGCCGAGTTCCAAGAGTATCTTAGGTAGAATGGGATTTTCTCGCAGTGGACTCTGCCTGCTACACCACAGCTGAATGGTGTTTCGGAGCATCGTAACCCGACTTTGATGGACATGGTTCGGTCTATGATGGGGTTCACGGAGTTGCCGCCATCCCTTTGGGGATATGCGCTTGAGGCAGCGGCACTGTTGTTGAACAATGTCCATTCAAAGGCAGTTGACAAGACACCATATAAGATATGGATGGGTAAGCCTCCCAAGTATTCTTTTCTTAGAATATGGGGGTGCCCTGCTTATGTGAAGCAGGTAGTGGGAGATAAATTGGATAGTCGATCCATTTTATGCTACTTTGTGGGATATCCAAAGAATTCGGTTGGATACTACTTCTATCATCCCCAAGAAACAAAGGTGTTTGTTTCCAGGAATGCAACCTTTTTGGAAAAGGAATTTCTATTGGATAGAAAAAGGGAGATGATAGAACTCGAATAGGTTCGAGAGACATCCAAAATTATTGAACCCATACCCGAAGAGCCAAGAGAGGAGATACAAGCTCCTAGAAGATCCGTGAGAGTCTCGAGACCACCTCTTAGGTATGGTCTACTTCTTGAAGAAGGCCATGATGAGCCTAACCATGGATGTGATCCAAGGACCTTCAAGGAAGTGTTATCTGATGCCGATTCATCCAATTGGCTTGAAGCGATGGAATCTGAGATGAATTCCATGCATTCGAACCAAGTGTGGAATCTCGTGGATCCACCTGAGGGAATTGTTCCCATAGGGTGTAAATGGATTTACAAGAGGAAACTTGGGGCGGATGGGAAGGTATTGACCTTCAAGGCGCGATTGGTAGCAAAAGGATATACTCAAAGACGAGGAGTTGACTTGGAGAAAACATTTTCTCCAGTTGCAATGTTCAAGTCCATAAGGATATTGCTAGCCATAGCTGGATGGTATGACTATGAGATATGGCAGATGGATGTTAAGACAACCTTTCTTAATGGGGATATTAAGGAAGAGATCTACATGTCTCAACCCGAAGGGTTTACAACTATCGGAAGTGAGCATATGGTATGCAAACTTCAGAGATCTATTTATAGTCTAAAGCAGGCATCTAGGAGTTGGAACCTTAGATTCGATAGTACAATCAAAGAGTTTGGTTTTACTAAGAATCCTGAGGAACCCTGTGTGTATAAGAAGGTCAGTGGGAGTGCTGTGACATTCCTGGTGTTGTATGTTGATGACATTCTACTCATTGGGAATGATATAGGAATGTTGCAATCAACTAAGATATGGTTAGCGAGTAAGTTCTCGATGCAGGACTTGGGTGAATCATCTTTTGTATTGGTAATACAGATCTATAGAGATAGATAAAAAAGATTGCTTGGTTTCACCCAGTCCACATACATTGATACCATCGTGAAGCGGTTCTCGATGGATGAGTCCAAAAGAGGACATCTACCAATGTGTCATGGCGTGTCCCTATCCACGTCTATGTCTCCCAAAACTGATGCAGAGATAGCGGCGATGACAAGCATTCCTTATGCATCTGCAATTGATTGCATCATGTATGAGATGACATCTGCACGTCCTGACGTGGCTTTCGCACTAAGTGTAGTGAGTAGATATTAATCGGACCCTGGTCTTCCACATTGGAAAGCTGTGAAAGACATCCTCAAGTATTTGAGAAGGACCAATAAGTTGTTCTTGGTCTATGGGGTGGAGAACTGAAATTGGAAGGCTATACCACTCTAGCTTCCAAAGCGATATCGATGACTAGAAGTCAACCTCTGGGTTCGTATTCATGCTCAATGGTGTTGCTGTCTCTTGGAAGAGTTCCAAGCAAGACAGTACTTCGGATTCAACCATTGAGGCCGAATACATTGCTGCATCAGATGCAGGAAAGGAGGCTGTTTGGATAAGGAATTTCGTCCAAGAGTTGGACGTCATTCCTAATAGAGTTGCTCCTGTCCCGGTGTTGTGTGACAACACGGGAGCTTTAGCTCAAGAAAAGGAGCCAAGGTCTCATCAGAAATCCAAACATGTATTGAGAAAGTACCACAAGCATTCCTTATGCATCTGCAATTGATTGCATCATGTATGAAATGACATCTGCACGTCCTGACGTGGCTTTCGCACTAAGTGTAGTGAGTAGATATTAATCGGACCCTGGTCTTCCACATTGGAAAGCTGTGAAAGACATCCTCAAGTATTTGAGAAGGACCAATAAGTTGTTCTTGGTCTATGGGGTGGAGAACTGAAATTGGAAGGCTATACCGACTCTAGCTTCCAAAGCGATATCGATGACTAGAAGTCAACCTCTGGGTTCGTATTCATGCTCAATGGTGTTGCTGTCTCTTGGAAGAGTTCCAAGCAAGACAGTACTTCGGATTCAACCATTGAGGCCGAATACATTGCTGCATCAGATGCAGGAAAGGAGGCTGTTTGGATAAGGAATTTCGTCCAAGAGTTGGACATCATTCCTAATAGAGTTGCTCCTGTCCCGGTGTTGTGTGACAACACGGGAGCTTTAGCTCAAGCAAAGGAGCCAAGGTCTCATCAGAAATCCAAACATGTATTGAGAAAGTACCACATCCTCCGAGAGATTGTTGAAAGAGGAGATGTCTCGATTGACAAAGTCGTCTCCGCAGATAACATGGACCATTATTCGAGATGCATCGCGAATCAATGGGTTTGAAGCATATGGGTAGTTGGCTCTAGTGCAAGTGGAAGATTGTTAGAGTAGGTGCCCATCGAGCCAAGTGTTGGCCGAGTGTTCACAATGAAACTCTATGTATAAACAGTCTTTATTTTAATAATATTTAAAATTATTATTTTGGCACATCTTTATATGTATACCCATGCTAGTTTCATAGATAAATCCCTTGAATATACAAATAGCAGAAAGAATATGAGATGCTCATATGATGAGTATCATGAAACTTATATTTGGAATACTGTATATTCTAAACAGTTCCTAGTTGATTCAGCCGCCGCTAAGAAGGATATAGGTCGCTCGAGTTCGAGACTAGTATCTACGATGTGAGTACCATGATTCATTGTAGGGGACATTGTGATGTCTGAGCATGCAGATAGGTGCTCCTGGTAGAGTGCATTGAACAACCCTCCATAAAGGACTTTCCAAGTGGTTCTCACTTATCGAGTGGAAACGTCCTAGTTTATGGTTGTACACCATTAGTCCTTATGACCCGGGACAACATTGAGACTCTATGTGCTAGCATTACATTTTGACTTGTTTACCGACTCTCAAGGGGTCAACATGTGGCAAGGTTGGGTGTTTTGTCGAAACATATAGAGTCGATGCATTGTATTCGGGGATTCACCGCTTACCTTCGGGTATGGATATCCTATGTGTATGTAGTATGTAATCTCTGATCAGAGTATGGTGGTAATTATGAAACTGGTTTCATAGATTACACCATCGATGCCACTACAACATGAAACATAGTGTCGATTCATTGACAACTCTCGATATACCAATGGTTGTCGAATTGGTCGGGATATATGATTTGAAGGGACCGTACTGTACGCTAACCATAATTGAATGGTTCTTGCAGGCACTATCATTTGATATCTGGGGAATCATGTAAGCGATGCTGCTAGGCGTTTAACATGATTGTTTGGGTACTATCAGACTAGAGTTCTGACGTTCTTGTTATCAAGGAATTGATAAGTAAGAATGGAGCAATTGGGTATGCTCATATAAGGACATGTTTAGTCCGAATCGCATGGAGATGTGAACCCACGGCTAGTTGTATCAATGAACCATTGTGGGCCACACAAGTACTAGCTTTTTAGATCCCGTTGAGAAGTAAAACAGTTCAATGCGTTGAACGGATTATAAATGAGTTTAGTAAGGAAAAATATAAGTATGACTTCTATGAGGGAAATGTAACTTTTAATTTGTGAAAGTGTTTCTAAATTAAAAGTTGGCCAAATAAATAATGCATTTGAAAATTGTGATTTTCATAAATATTATTATGGACTAAATTAAATTAATTCAATTGTTGAATTAATTATACACTGTGGGCCTAGTAGAGTCCAAATAATTAAATTAATTCAAGATTGGGCTCTACAAGACCCAATATGATTTAATTAATTTAAGTGTTGAATTAATTAAATCATATTGGGTCTTGTAGAGCCCAATAGTAAAATAATTATTCAACTAGTGGCTTGAGTAAATTCAAGTAATGTTTAATTAGTCTCAAATTTGTTTGAGATAATTAAATTAAGTCCATAGATTTTAATTGTTAAAATCAAATAGATTTGCATGCATGGGAGGTGAAAGGTTGGGAGACAACTTTTTGTATCTGTGGGGACCCGGGCTCTAAATCTTTTTCTTGGGATTAAATGGATTGTTATTCTAAAATGTGGGTCAATTTTTCGCTTTTATATTTAAATCAAAATGTAACTAGACAAGCACAAGTTCTTTATTTAATTTACAACATACAAACATAAAATCTATGTCCTGTTCCGTATATCCTCAACTAACCAGTAATAAAATACAGTACATAACAAAAGACAACTACTGGTCCGTCTGCTAGGCCCGAGATCTCCACGCTAACACGATCATCTCTGTCTCGACCCAAATCCTGCCCCACCTGTTGTTATGCACACATACAGACATAACAACAGCCGGAAAACCGGTGAGAACACATCCCAGTATAAACATGTGAACATGCATATAAATACTATAAAACATGAAACATGCTGATATGAATGTCATTCATATAAAATCATGAAATGCGAGCCTAATCATGTCTAGATGCGACTCGACTAAAACTCTAGGGATCCCGGTGTGAATAAGACGATCTATCACCTACCCTCCCAATCGGGGTGACGGTACGTCTTATTCCTAGACTTCGGCCTGATCTGTATCCACGTCTACAAAGGGGCGGTGATCTTCCCCTAAGCTGGGATAGAACCGAACATCTAGAAGTCTGCCTGATCTCCAGACTGTCCTATCTTAATGCATGAATACAAAATCTGTAAACAAGCATAATCATCTAATGCAATGTAACATGATCTGTAAACAAAGCATAATAAGAATTGAATACAAGTTCTAATAAACATCTAATGCAATGTAACATGATCTGTAAACAAAGCATAGCGAGATTTGCATACAAGATCTATAAACAAATCTATAATAATAATACCTATATCAAGATATAAACAATAAAACTCGTATGTGGTTTTGGTTGGGAAACTCAAATGTGATCTCATTTGAGTCGTGATTCCCCAAAACAAAACATGTATTATACCTTTCGTCGTAGAATTGCTGTTACAGTCGTGAAGATGAATCTGCAATAGAATGTCTAACACTTTCTAGGAAATGTTTCTTTAACACTTACTAATCAAATGAAATCTCGCGCCTCTATTTATAGACAATGATCGGAAGATCCGATCCACTTCGGACGCTCCGATCTGACACACTTCGGACGCTCCGAACTCACTTCGGACGTTCCGAATCCTGCATGTCTTCCACGTCTCTAGCCAACTGTCTCGGATGATCCGAACTACGATCGGTCGATCCGAACTCTGCATGCCATCCATGTGTCCAGCCACCTGGCTCGGACGCTCCGAACGCCGAACGGACGATCCGAACGCATCGGACGATCCGATCCTGGTTCGGTCCTTCCGGTCTCACCGAAATATAAATAATCCAACATTCTCGATATCGGTCAATCTAATCTCAATAGATATCATTTCTTATTTCTTATGGTTATGTACAATCTTCACAACATATCTATGAATTCGTACATGTCAATCATTGCTCTGGGCATTACATTTCTCCCCCTCTAAGACAGAAGTTCGTCCTCGAACTGAAGTAACCATACAAAGTATTTAAAACAGTTTGATAATCTAAAACTGAATACATACTCATATCATATAAATAACTCGGGGTGTTTCTGCCTCATGTTTTCTTCCGTTTCCCACGTCGCTTCCTCAATGCCATGTCGACTCCACTGAACTTTCACAAGTGGAATGGTCTTCGTTCTGAGCTGTTTGTCCTTTCGATCAAGAATCTGTATCGGTCGTTCTATATAGCTCAAGGTTTGATCAAGTTCAGCTTCGTTCGGTTGAATAACATGAGAAACATCTGGCATATATCTGCGTAACATTGATACATGAAATACGTCATGTATTCCGGATAAAGAAGGAGGAAGAGCAAGTCGATAAGCTCGATCGCCAATCTTTTCAAGAATCTCGTACGGACCAATGTATCGAGGAGATAGCTTCCCACGTTTGCCAAATCGCACAACGCCTCTAAAAGGAGAAATTTTCAAGAATACCCTATCTCCTACCTCAAATACTAACGGTCTACGTCTGATATTGGCGTACTTTGCTTGCCTATCCTGTGCTGTCTTCATTCTTTTCTGAATAACCTTTACCTTCTCAGTCATGTCACGAATCATATCTGGCCCAAGTTCTGGTACTTCTGAAACATCATCCCAATATAGCGGAGATCTGCACCTCTTGCCATACAAAGCTTCAAACGGTGCCATCTCAATGCTTGTTTGATAGCTATTATTGTACGAGAATTCGCAAAGAGGTAGGGAATCTTGCCAACTAATGCCAAAATCTAGCACGACGGCTCTCAACATATCCTCTAATGTCTGGATAGTCCGTTCTGACTGTCCGTCTGTCTGAGGATGGTAAGCAGTGCTAAGGTGTAAGGTCGTACCTAACGCCTGCTGTAAACTGTGCCAGAAGTGTGAAGTGAATCGTGGATCACGATCTGATACGATAGACTTCGGCACTCCATGCAATCTGACTACCTCACGAATATAAATCTCCGCCATCTGATCCTGTCTATACGTCATTCTATAAGGGATGAAACAAGCAGATTTGGTCAATCTGTCAATAATGACCCAAATCGCATCGCAACCTCTGGATGATCGAGGTAACTTCGTCACGAAATCCATGGAAATGTGGTCCCATTTCCATTCTGGAATGGATAAACTCTGAAGTAAACCCCCCGGCTTCTTCCTCTCGGCCTTCACCTGTTGGCAGTTCAAGCATTTAGACACAAATTCGGCAATGTCTGACTTCATTTGCTTCCACCAGAACTGTGTCTTCAAGTCATTGTACATCTTTCTGCCACCAGGATGGATGCTGAACCGACTACAATGTGCCTCCGTCAGAATCTGCTGTCTCAAATCTGCAACATCTGGCACAACTAGACGGTTATTCACGTACAACATATGATCTCGTACCTGATATTCTGATACATGCCCTGATCTGACCATTTGGATTGATCTTTGCACATTCTGATCAGTTCTTTGTGCTTCCTTAATCCTCATAATCAAATTGGGCTCAACTTGGATCGTAAAGAGTCGTAGTGGCTTACTATCTGTATCAAATTCTAATCCAGATGTACAGCAATTTTCAACTAACTTGTTAACACCTATCGTCGATAAGAACAAAGAACATACCTTACGACTCAAGGCATCGGCTGCTGCATTTGACTTTCCTGGATAATATTTGATTTCACAGTCAAAGTCTTTCAGAAGATCTAGCCATCTACGTTGCCTCATATTCAATTCTGATTGAGAAAATAGGTACTTTAAGCTCTTGTGATCGGAAAAGATCTCAAATTTCTCGCCATAGAGATAATGACGCCAAATCTTTAATGCAAACACGATAGCCGCCAATTCAAGATCATGAATGGGGTATCGAACTTCATGTGGCTTCAATTGTCTCGAGGCGTATGCGATCACATGACCTCGCTGCATAAGAACACATCCCAAACCTCTATGAGAAGCATCACAATATACAACAAAATCACCTGTACCTGAAGGTATCGTCAATACTGGAGCACTGGTCAGCCTTTTCTTCAATTCAACAAAGCTAGACTCACACTCCTCTGACCAAACAAATGGTGCATTCTTTTGTGTTAATTGCGTTATTGGTTTTGCAATACTGGAGAAATCTTTGATAAATCTTCTGTAGTATCCGGCTAAGCCCATGAAACTGCGTATTTCTGGTACAGAAGTCGGTCTCGACCAACTAATCACAGCTTCCACTTTACTCGGATCAACAGAAATACCATCTCCAGAAATGATATGTCCTAAGAAGACAACTCTATTCAACCAAAACTCACACTTTGACAATTTAGCATACAGTCGCTCGTTTCTCAACGTCTGCAAAACAATTCTGAGATGCTCTGCATGCTCATTTCTGTTCTTCGAATACACCAAAATGTCATCAATGAAGACAATCACAAATTCATCTAGATATCTCTGAAACACTTGGTTCATCAAGCCCATAAATACCGCAGGAGCATTTGTTAAACCAAAAGGCATGACAATAAATTCGTAATGTCCATACCTGGTTCGAAACGCTGTCTTTGGTATGTCTATATCTCGAACTCTGAGCTGATGATAACCAGAACGTAAATCAATCTTAGAATAGACCGAGGATCCCTGCAACTGATCAAATAGGTCATCGATCCTAGGCAAAGGATATTTATTCTTGATCGTTGCCTTGTTCAACTGCCGGTAATCGATACACAACCGCATCGACCCATCTTTCTTTCGCACGAACAGCACCGGAGCGCCCCAAGGAGATACACTAGGTCTGATATATCCCTTGGCTAGAAGATCTTCTAATTGTGCTTTCAATTCTTTGAGTTCGATGGGTGCCATCCTATATGGAGCTCTCGAAATAGGTACGGTACCTGGCGCAAGTTCAATGCTGAAATCTACCTCACGAACCGGAGGTAATCCTGGGATCTCATCTGGAAAAATATCTGGAAATTCCCGTACTACTGGCAGATCTGCCAATGCCGGGCTCGACTTCTGCATATCTACAGCATAAACAAAGAAACCATCCGCTCCTTTCTGTAACAGTCTGTTCATAGTAAGAGCCGAAATCAAGGGAATCCGAGATCTGGAACCCTTCCCGTAGAATTTCCACTCGTCTGTCATCTCGGGTCTGAATCTGACAATCTTGTGGAAACAATCCACGGTGGCTCTGTACTTCGTTAGCATGTCAATACCGACTATACAATCAAAATCAGCTAGACCCAACACTATACAATCTAGGTCAATCTCATGCCCCTCAAACTGTAGAATGCAATGTCTAACCGTAGTTACAGATATTAATCCACTTCCCAACGGAGAATTAATAGACACAACGTCTAACAAAGACTCAACAGGCAATGAATGCAACAATGCAAATCGTTCTGAGATGAATGTATGCGATGCACCTGTATCTATCAAGATATAAGCAGGATAACCATAAAGGAGACAGTTACCTGCTATAACATCATCTGGTGCATCTTGTGCTTGCTCCTCTATCAACGCAAACACTTGGGCCTGTTGCCTCGGAGGTTGAGTCACAGTCTGACTACCTCGGCCTCTGGGTGGAGTCGGTGCTGGTGGAGGCTGAAAAGAGTGAACCGACGATGCCTGCCGCTCAAACTGAGGTACTGAACCGGATGCTCTTCCACTCTGGCCTTGCTGTACACCTCTCTGTGGACAGACTTTGGCAAAATGCCCCGGTTGCCTACAAATGTTGCATCGGCCTGTAACTCCTTGGCACTGTTCAGTCGCATGCCTACCTCCACAATTATTGCAATATACACCTGAAGTCCTTGAACTTTGATCAAAACCAGTCTGTCTTGATCCGCTGGAGCTGGATGAACTGCTCCCAGGTCGCTTAAACTGCTTCCCCTTCGCCTTCAACTGTTCTTTGCGTCCACTACCACTACCACCACTTTCGAATCGAGGAGGAGGAACTTGGGATGGAGGTAGTGGCGGTCTCGGACTCGGTGCAACATACGGAGCACTCCGTTGTCTAAGCAATCCTGCTTCAGCTCCTTTGGCACGATTCAATGCATCCGAGAAGTTATCGGGTCTCCCAGTATTGACCAACGTAAAGATATCTGGATTCAGGCCATTTATAAACTGATCCGCCATGGCCTCGTCATTTCCTGAAACATGGGGTGCAAAACGAAGCAAAGAAGAGAATTTAGCAACGTACTCCTCAATGTTCAATGGCCCTTGCCTCAGGTTTGCGAATTCAGCGCCTTTATCTTTACGGTAGGATACAGGGAAGAATCGCTGATAAAACTCGGTCTTGAATACCTTCCAAGAAATTTCGGTACCCCGCTGCTCTAAAGCTCTCCTAATGTTCAACCACCAATTCTTTGCTATATCTTGCAATTGATGGCCAATTAGCTTGATCCTCTTCTCATCACTGTACTCCAACGAGTCGAATAGCATCTCAATATCTTCAAGCCAACTTTCGCACTCGATGGCATTCTCGGTACCTTTTAAAGTGGGAGGTCGAAAGGATTGGAATCGCTTCAGCAACGTCTCCATAGGGGTCGCCGTAACATCCATAGGATCTCCGGATGTACTCCCCTGCTCTGGCGCTGCTGGTCGTAGAGGTACGGCTGTTCTTCTAGGAGGCATATCTAATAATCCAACTGATTAGTAAACAAGATATACAACTGTCTCAGCCATCATCTAGTCAGTTACCTCTGATCTAGAATCGGTTCTGATTCAGTCAATCACATGCTGAAATTAATCAAATACCAAACAACATGTAATAAGAAAGCAATAATCATGCTAGCACATCATCAAGCAAGGAAGAAGACTCGATCTACCCCGCTCATTCTATCCTATTTCAGTCTAACGGAACTATCGGCTCTGATACCACCTGTTGTGGGGACCCGGGCTCTAAATCTTTTTCTTGGGATTAAATGGATTGTTATTCTAAAATGTGGGTCAATTTTTCGCTTTTATATTTAAATCAAAATGTAACTAGACAAGCACAAGTTCTTTATTTAATTTACAACATACAAACATAAAATCTATGTCCTGTTCCGTATATCCTCAACTAACCAGTAATAAAATACAGTACATAACAAAAGACAACTACTGGTCCGTCTGCTAGGCCCGAGATCTCCACGCTAACACGATCATCTCTGTCTCGACCCAAATCCTGCCCCACCTGTTGTTATGCACACATACAGACATAACAACAGCCAGGAAAACCGGTGAGAACACATCCCAGTATAAACATGTGAACATGCATATAAATACTATAAAACATGAAACATGCTGATATGAATGTCATTCATATAAAATCATGAAATGCGAGCCTAATCATGTCTAGATGCGACTCGACTAAAACTCTAGGGATCCCGGTGTGAATAAGACGATCTATCACCTACCCTCCCAATCGGGGTGACGGTACGTCTTATTCCTAGACTTCGGCCTGATCTGTATCCACGTCTACAAAGGGGCGGTGATCTTCCCCTAAGCTGGGATAGAACCGAACATCTAGAAGTCTGCCTGATCTCCAGACTGTCCTATCTTAATGCATGAATACAAAATCTGTAAACAAGCATAATCATCTAATGCAATGTAACATGATCTGTAAACAAAGCATAATAAGAATTGAATACAAGTTCTAATAAACATCTAATGCAATGTAACATGATCTGTAAACAAAGCATAGCGAGATTTGCATACAAGATCTATAAACAAATCTATAATAATAATACCTATATCAAGATATAAACAATAAAACTCGTATGTGGTTTTGGTTGGGAAACTCAAATGTGATCTCATTTGAGTCGTGATTCCCCAAAACAAAACATGTATTATACCTTTCGTCGTAGAATTGCTGTTACAGTCGTGAAGATGAATCTGCAATAGAATGTCTAACACTTTCTAGGAAATGTTTCTTTAACACTTACTAATCAAATGAAATCTCGCGCCTCTATTTATAGACAATGATCGGAAGATCCGATCCACTTCGGACGCTCCGATCTGACACACTTCGGACGCTCCGAACTCACTTCGGACGTTCCGAATCCTGCATGTCTTCCACGTCTCTAGCCAACTGTCTCGGATGATCCGAACTACGATCGGTCGATCCGAACTCTGCATGCCATCCATGTGTCCAGCCACCTGGCTCGGACGCTCCGAACGCCGAACGGACGATCCGAACGCATCGGACGATCCGATCCTGGTTCGGTCCTTCCGGTCTCACCGAAATATAAATAATCCAACATTCTCGATATCGGTCAATCTAATCTCAATAGATATCATTTCTTATTTCTTATGGTTATGTACAATCTTCACAACATATCTATGAATTCGTACATGTCAATCATTGCTCTGGGCATTACAGTATCTCCAAGGCTTGGCATGCTAAAAGTGTTTTAGCTTCTCCCACAACGAATACAAGTTATCCTCTCCCTCGTTGAGACATGCAATGGCCGAAAATTGGAAGCATTTTTCTCTCAAAATTTTCTCTCATTTTGTTCTTCAATTGTTGGAGAAACAATTTTTCTTCTCAAAGAAAAATCTTCTTATTTTTCTAGTGCAAAATAAGAAGGGTTCAAGCTAGTTGGTGGGGGGCCTAATTTTGGAGAAAGGAGGAGAGCTTGTAGATTTGTCTTGCCTTTGAAGAGCCAAGTTGTTAACAACTTGGTTGGAACCATTACATCAATCTTTGAGATTGATAGGTAACGATTTTGTTAGAGTAGGTGCCCGTCGAGCCAAGTGTTGGCCGAGGGTTCATGATTAAACTCTATGTATAAACAGTCTTTATTTTTATAATATTTGAATTTATCGTTTTGGCACTTTTTTATCTGTATACCCATGCTAGTTGCATAGATAAAGCCCTTGAATATACAAATAGTAGAAAGAATATGAGATGCTCATATGATGAGTATCATGAAACTCGTATTTTCAATACTGTATATTCTAAACGGTTCCTAGTCGATTCAGCCGCCATTAAGAGGGATATAGGCCGCTCGTGTTAGAGACTAGTATCTGCGATGTGAGTATCATGTTTCATTGGTAGGGGACATTGTGATGTCCGAACATGCAGATAGGTGCTCCTTGTAGAGAGTGCACTGAACAACCCTCCATTAAATGACTTTCCAAGTGGTTCTCACTTATCGAGTGGAAAAGTCCTGGTTTATGGTTGTACACCATTAGTCCTTATGACCCGGGACAACATTGAGACTCTATGTGCTAGAATTATACTTTGACTTGTTTACCGACTCTCATAAGGTCATCATGTGGCAAGGTTGGGTGTTCTGTCGAAACATATAGGAGTCGATGCATTCTAGTTGGGGATTCACCGCTTAACTTCGGGTATGGATATCCTATGTGTTCTCATGTATGTGTAGGTTGAAATCTCTTATTAGAGTATGGTGGTAATTATGAAAGGGGTTTCATAGATTACACCATCGATGCAACTACAACATGACACATAGTATCGATTCATTGACAACTCTCGATAAACCAATGGTTGTCGAATCGGTCGGGATATATGAGTTGAATGGACCGTACTGTACGCTAACCATAATTGAATGGTTCTTGCAGGCACTATCATTTGATACCTAGGGAATCATGTAAGCGATGCTGCTAGGCGTTTAACATGATTGGTTGGGTACTATCAGACTTGAGTTCTGACGTTCTTGTTATCAAGGAGTTGATAAGTAAGAATGGAGCAATTGGGGTATGCTCGTATAAGGACATGTTTAGTCCGAATCACATGAAGATGTGAACCCACGGCTAGTTGTATCAATGAACCATTGAGGGCCACACAAGTGCTAGCTTTCTAGATCCCCTTGAGAAGTTAAAATAGTTCAATGTGTTGAACGGCTTATAAATGAGTTTATAAGCGTAATGAAAAATAGAAGTATGACTTCTATGAGAGAAATATAAATTTTAATTAATGGAAGTGTTCCTAAATTAAAATTTGGCCAAGTGAATAATGTGTTTGAAAATTGTGATTTTCATAAACATTATTATGGACTTAATTAAATTAATTCGAGTGTTGAATTAATTAAACACTAGTGGGCCTAGTAGAGTCCAAATAATTAAATTAATTCAAGTGTTGGATTAATTCAATAACATTGGGCCTTGTAGAGCCCAATAGGAAATAATTATTTAACTAGTGGGCTTGAGTAAAATCAAGTAAAGTATAATTGGGCTCAAATATGTTTGAGACAATTAAAAAGTCCATGGGCCTTGTAAAAGTTACAAGCCCACTAGGGTTTGCATGCTTAGGAGGTGAAGGGTTGTAGAATACTTTTGATTAAAAAATTGCATGGCATGCAAGACAACTTTTTGCACTACCAAGACAACTCTTCCCTCCCTCATTCTATACTCACTTAGCCGAAATTCTTGTCCCTTTTCTCTCTAAAAATTTTTCTCTCAATGTGTTCTTCAATTGTTGAAGAAAAATACACACTTCTCTTTTAAAAATCTTCTTGTTTTTCTTGTGCAAAACAAGAAGGGATTTACCTAGCTAGTGGTGGGCCTAATTCTTGAAGGAAAGGAGGTGGGCTTGTACATATTCATCCACTCAAGAGCTAAAGTGTTTACACTTTAGTTGGTGCCATTCATCAACCTCAAGAGGTTGATAGGTAAAATTCTAAAACACCCTATGAATTTCATATTGTGTTTTTGTATATGCTACACTAGTACAAGGGTGACCGAATTTTTCTTGTTAAAATCGATTTTTGAGCTTCCGTTGTGCATTCCGGTCACCTAAATCGATCCCTTTCAGATTTCTCAACACTCTATGAATGTCATAGTTGTGTTTTTGTATTTGCTACACCTAGTACATGTGGTGCTCGAACTTCTCTTGCAAAAATCGAAATTTTGAGCTTCCGTTGCCTATCGAGCACCTAAAATCGATCCTTTTCAATCTTACCATGAGGCAATCGCGGATCCTAGGTGGAAGAGTGCAATGGATTTATAACTAGCAGCCTTGGATTCTAACCATACATGGGATGTCGTTGATCTACCTCCTTATGCCAAGCCAATAGGGTGTCGATGGGTGTATAAATTGAAATTCTTGCCAAATGTAAATGTTGATAAGTTTAAAGCGCGGTTACTCGCTAAGGGATATACACTACAAGCTGGGGTTGATTTCCATGACACATTCTCCCCTATAGCAAAGATCACTACCATCTCTTGTTTCTTCAGCATAGCCACCATCCAGGGGTGGAGTTTGTTTCAAATGGATGTTGCCAATGCTTTTCTTCAAGGACACTTAGATGAAGATATCTTTATGCATTTTCCCCTCGGTTATCATATTAAAGGGCAAAATAAAGTGTGTCGTCTCCGCAAATCCTTGTATGGACTTAAACAGGCGTCTAGACAATGGGATCACAAATTTGCTGCTGTGATGATTGAAGCAGGTTTTTCACAATCTCAGTAAGATCATTCTTTATTCTTTCATCATACTGCTCACACCACGACTCTTTTAATTGTTTATGTTGATGATATTGTGATTAATGGTAATAATCTGGATGCCATTGCTGCCTTAAAGAAGTTCTTCCACTCGAAACTTGAGTTTCGTGATCTTTGTCTTTTAAAGTATTTCTTGGGGATTGAGATCGCACGTTCCACCAGTGGTATACTTCTAAACCAACGAAAGTATGCGTTGGACCTTCTTCCGGATACAGGTGTTCTGGGAGCCAAGCCGTTTGCACACCAACCGAACAACATCAGAAGCTCACTTCACATGCCTTTGATCTCTTGCTTACCTCTTCATCAGTTAATGAATCAGATGACTTGCTTGTTGATCAAGACTCCTTTAAACGATTGGTTGGACGCCTGATATATCTTACCATCACGAGGCCAGATATATGTTATGTAGTGCAACGTTTGAGTCAATTTATGCATTCTCCAAAACACTCACATATGAATGCTGCTATGCGGGTTGTCAAATACCTCACAGCCTTAGCTTGGTTTATGGCCCGTTCCCACCCCATGAGATGTATCCCTATTTGCCATGGATATTTATTTGTAAATATTAGTATAGTGGATGATCAAGATTGGAAGATGGTGGCCATGATGATTATGAAGATCGAAGACATGTAAATATTGGAAGCTAATGTAATAGTTGCATTGCATCCCGTGCATTTACCCTAGGATTGGACCTAGACACGGGCCATTAGTATTGGGGCGATTGATCATCCTTGTTTGTTTACTGTTTATAATATATGCATGATATGTTATAAATAATGAGTATGTGCGTTATTATTATGATAATAACAAAGCTGCATGAATCCGGCAAACATACGATCAAACATGGAGAGCTTTTAAAATAAAATTAATGATGAGACCTTTCAAAATTAAAAAACCCTCATTTTGAATAAGATTCAAAATTAATATCAAGTCCGAAAAGGGGAATTATAAATTTGTTTATAATTTCCTTGTCTTCCAGCGACAATGGGTGCATGATGAACGCTACCCGTACTCGGGGCTCGGCTCATATTATTCGGGGAGCTTTGGGTGCCGGAAAGCTGTGACATCTATTGACATGGTGATGTGAACTAAGTGGAACTCCCATGATTTCGGCTCATATTATTGAGGGAACTCATGGCGACCGTCCATTAAGGTTCAATATCGATGGGTTAGGCTTGACACGTAAAGATGAACGACGTCATATTATTGGGTCCTAATCAAACGTGAGACAAAAGTTTACGTAGAGGGTTGCATGGCGATGCAATTGGAAACTACCTTTTAGGACTTATGATTGGCTGATATTATTCGGGATCATAATTCGCTAATTGGACCTTACGTACCTACTGAGGAAAGGAGTTTCCCGTTTTCACTAGAGGGTAGTGAAAATGTCAAAACAGTGGGAGCGAAAATTTATAAAGTTAAGGTCCAAACTTTATATCTTATTAAATATTTTAAAATAGTCATTAACATTTGTCTGTTTTACTTTTCAGTACAAAATTTGACCATGTCTTCAATTCGCAATCCGCTTTCTGCCATTCTCGAAAAACACGTTCTAACCGGACCTAACTATATCACTTGGCTAAGAAATCTAAAAATTGTCTTGAACTCGGAGAAAATTGCATATACACTGACTGAGTCGCCCCCTGCTGAGGCTCCGACTAGCTGCACTCCTGAGGAATTGCAGACCTACAAGGATTGGTGTGACCATGACTTGAAGGCTAGGTGTTATATGCAGGCTTCTATGAACGATGAGCTGCAGAGGCGTTTTGAGGATGCAAAGAATGCTGCTGACATTCATATGCACCTCAAGGAGCTCTTTGGTGAGCAGACTCGGCCTCTTAGGCATGCCACAGTCAAGGAGCTCATCACTTTACGCATGCGAGATGGGGCCTCGGTCCATGAGCATGGCCTAAAGTTGATTGGGCTCGTGGACAAGCTCGTTGGCATGGATTTGATCTTGCCTTCGGAGTTGACCACCGACGTGTTGCTGTTGTCCCTGCCTAGCTCGTTTGATCCTTTTGTGGTGAATTTCAATATGAACAAGATGGAGCCGACGGCTCAGGAAAGAAGTAGACGGCTCAGGGAAGGTGAGACCTTCTTGAGGATGGGCAATGGAGCAAGGGTTGCTGCCAAGGCCGTAGGAGATGTTTGCTTATGTTTGAACAATGATTTTAAGTTATTTTTTAGAGATGTTTTGTTTGTACCAGAGTTGGTAAAAAACATTTGTGGGGACCCGGGCTCTAATTCTTTTTCTTGGGATTAAATGGATCATTATTCTAAAAATGTGGGTCAATTTTTCGCTTTTTACATCAAATCAAATGTAACTAAACAAGCATAAGTTCTTTATTTATTGTACAACATACAACAAAAGATACATGTCTTATTCTATATACAACTAGTGTTCACTACCATCTATAACCAAAAGATAGTCCAAAGCTAATAAAAGACCACTAGTCCTCTGCTGCGCCCGTGATCTCCACGCTAACCCGATCATCTCTGTCTCGACCCAGATCCTGCCCCACCTGTTGTTATGCACACATACAGACATAACAACAGCCGGAAAACCGGTGAGAACAAATCCCAGTATAAACATGTATACATGCATTAAAACAATCTAAAACATGAAACATGCTAATATGAATGTCATTCATATATAATCATGCAATGCGAGTCTAATCATGTCTAGACGCGACTCGACTAGAACTCTAGGGATCCCGTTGTGAATAAGACGGCACTGTCTGTCACCTACCCTCCCAATCGAGGTGCGGTCCGTCTTATTCCTAGACTTCGGCCTGATCTGTATCCGCGTCTACAATAGGGGCGGTGATCTTCCCCTAAGCTGTGATATCGCCGAACGTCTAGTAGTCTGCCTGATCTCCAGACTGTCCTATCTTAATGCATGAATACACGATCTGTAAACAAGCATAATCATTATAATGCAATGCCACATGATCTGTAAACAAAGCATAACAAGATTTGCATACAAGTTCTATAAACAAATCTATAAACAATCATAATCATAACTAGATATAAACAATAAAACAAGTATGTGATTTTGGTTGGGAAACTCAAATGTGAGCTCATTTGAGTCGTGATTCCCCAAACAAAACATGTACTATACCTTTCGTCGCACAGTTGCTGTCACGGTTGACAATACGAATCTGAAATGGAAATGTTGATACAAAATCTATCAATCCCTTATCTAATCAACACATATCCAAGTCACTACGTGATCTCGATACAATTTGACGGCATAACGACGTATATTCTTAACACCGGTCAGTCCAAATCTCAACAGATAACAACATATACCATTCTCAACTCATAACCATTACAATATCAATCTAAAACACAATAATTCTGCCCCAACTATTCATCAAACATACTGAAATTCATAGGAATTGCATATGATATCATTTCTTCGTTCCGTTTACGATTATAAACTCATAATCTTCACTAGAACAACTAAATAAAATCATAATAGCATTTCCCTTACATGAAATTCTTGAAACATGATAGAACTGAACAAAACTTACATCACTTTGTAGCTTTCAAAGCAAGGAACACAATTCTTAACTCGGATTATGATTTGGATGGCTAAATCGTGAGATATCTAAATTCAAGAGCAAGAACTCTCCTTCTTCCTTAAGTTTCCCTTTTCTCTCCTTCTCTCGGCTGTGTCATCTGAGCAAGAAGGAAATGAAGCCAGCTCTGTATATACTTTGCATGATTTATAACACATGGCTTTGGCTTTTCGTAACACGCAGCACCGCGGGTGCGGTCACACTAGGAGCGCGGGTGCGCCATGGCTTCGGCAGAACTTTTTATTTTTCACAAGTGATGACCGCGGGTGCGGTCATGTAAATACCGCGGGTGCGGTGTGGCTACGGGAATTCACTCATTTTCTGCCCATTGCACCGCGGGTGCGGTGCTTGCCAGACCGCGGGTGCGGTCTTGCACAACTAAAATTTCATATATTATCGCATCGTTTCGCCCCGTCTGTTCTTGCGTTTCGTATTCAACTATCTACAAGAATCTTGGGCATTACATTTCTCAATTTCTTTCTATTCATATCCAATCTAGGGCATTACATTTCTCCCCCTCTAAGACATAAGTTCGTCCTCGAACTTGAATTAAATCAATCAAGGTATTTAAAGCAGCATTAAAATCAAAAGCTGAATAAATACTTACATCATATAAATAACTCGGGGTGTTTCTACCTCATGTCTGCCTCTGTTTCCCAAGTCGCTTCCTCGACGCCATGACGACTCCACTGAACCTTCACAAGTGGAATAGTCTTCGTTCTGAGTTGCTTATCTTTCCGATCAAGAATCTGTATCGGTTGTTCCACATAGCTCAAAGTCTGATCAAATTCAGCTTCATCAGGTTGAATTACATGAGAAACATCTGGCATATATCTTCGTAACATTGATACATGAAACACGTCATGTATTCCGGATAGAGGAGGAAGAGCAAGTCTATAAGCTCTATCGCCAATCTTTTCAAGAATTTCGTAAGGACCGACGTATCTAGGAGATAGCTTCCCTCGTTTGCCAAATCTAACAACGCCTCGGAAAGGAGAAATCTTCAAGAATACTCTGTCTCCTTGCTCGAATACCAACGGTCTACGTCTGACATTGGCGTATTTCGCTTGTCTATCCTGTGCTGTCTTCATTCTTTTCTGAATAACTTTCACCTTCTCAGTCATGTCACGAATCATGTCTGGCCCTAGTTCTGGTACTTCTGAGATATCATCCCAATATAGCGGAGATCTGCACTTCTTGTCATACAAAGCTTCAAACGGTGCCATCTCGATACTCGTCTGATAGCTATTATTGTAAGAAAATTCGCAAAGAGGTAGGGAATCTTGCCAACTAATGCCAAAATCTAGCACAACGGCTCTCAACATATCCTCTAATGTCTGGATAGTCCGTTCTGACTGTCCGTCTGTCTGAGGATGGTAAGCAGTGCTCAGGTGTAATGTCGTACCCAAAGCCTGCTGTAAGCTGTGCCAAAAGTGTGAAGTGAATCGTGGATCACGATCTGATACGATAGACTTTGGCACTCCATGTAATCTGACTACCTCTCGAATATATATCTCCGCCATCTGATCTTGTCTATACGTCATTCTGTATGGAATGAAACAAGCAGATTTGGTCAATCTATCAATAATAACCCAAATCGCATCGCAGCCTCTGGATGATCGAGGTAACTTTGTCATGAAATCCATGGAAATGTGGTCCCATTTCCATTCTGGAATAGATAAACTCTGAAGTAAACCTCCCGGCTTCTTTCTTTCAGCTTTTACCTGTTGGCAGTTCAAACATTTAGACACATACTCTGCGATGTCTGACTTCATCTGCTTCCACCAGAACTGTGTCTTCAAGTCATTGTACATCTTCCTGCCACCAGGATGAATACTGAACCGACTACAATGTGCCTCTGACAGAATCTGCTGTTTCAACTCTGCAACATCTGGTACAACAAGACGGTTATTCACGTATAGCACATGATCACGTACCTGATATTCTGATAAATGTCCTGATCTGACCATTTGAATCGATCTTTGCACGTTCTGATCTCTTCTCTGTGCTTCTTTGTACCTCATGATCAAATTGGGCTCAACTTGGATCGTAAAAAGTCGTAGTGGCTTACTATCTGTATCAAATTCTAGTCCAGAGAAACAGCAATTTTCAACAAGTTTTGTAACACCTATCGTCGATAAGGATAGAGAACAAACCTTTCGACTCAAGGCGTCTGATGCTGCATTTGACTTTCCTGGATAATATTTGATTTCGCAGTCAAAATCTTTTAACAGATCAAGCCATCTACGCTGCCTCATGTTCAATTCTGACTGAGAAAATAGGTACTTTAGGCTCTTGTGATCGGAAAAGATCTTAAATTTCTCGCCGTAGAGATAGTGACGCCAAATCTTTAATGCAAATACGGTAGCCGCCAATTCCAGATCATGAATGGGGTATCGAACTTCATGTGGCTTCAATTGTCTTGAGGCGTATGCGATCACATGACCTCGTTGCATAAGCACACATCCCAAACCTCTGTGAGAAGCATCGCAATATACAACGAAATCACCCGTACCTGAAGGTATCGTCAACACTGGAGCACTAGTCAGCTTTTTCTTCAGTTCTAGAAAGCTAGACTCGTATTCCTCTGACCAAACGAACGGCATATTCTTTTGTGTCAATTGTGTGATCGGCTTTGCAATACTGGAGAAATCTTGAATAAATCTTCGGTAGTATCCTGCCAGACCCATGAAACTGCGTATCTCTGGTACCGAAGTCGGTCTTGGCCAATTGATCACAGCTTCCACTTTACTCGGATCAACATAAATACCATCACCAGAAATGATATGCCCCAAGAATACAACTCGATTCAGCCAAAACTCACACTTTGACAATTTTGCATACAGTTGCTCGTTTCTCAACGTCTGCAAGACAATTCTGAGATGCTCTGCATGCTCATTCCTATTCTTAGATTACACCAGAATATCATCTATGAAAACGATCACAAAATCATCTAAATACCTCTGAAACACTTGGTTCATCAAGCCCATGAATACCGCTGGAGCATTTGTTAAACCAAAAGGCATGACAATAAATTCGTAATGTCCATACCTGGTTCGAAATGCTGTCTTCGGTATATCTACATCTCGAACTCTGAGCTGATGATACCCAGAACGTAAATCAATCTTAGAATAGACAGAGGATCCCTGCAATTGATCAAATAGATCGTCAATTCTAGGCAAAGGATATTTATTCTTGATCGTTGCCTTATTCAGTTGCCGGTAGTCTATACATAATCGCATCGAACCGTCTTTCTTTCGCACAAACAGCACCGGAGCGCCCCAAGGAGATACACTAGGTCTGATATAACCCTTGGCCAGAAGATCTTCTAATTGTGCTTTCAATTCTTTTAGTTCGATGGGTGCCATCCTATACGGAGCTCTCGAAATAGGGACCGTACCTGGTACAAGATCAATACTAAAATCTACCTCTCGCATTGGAGGTAATCCTGGGATTTCATCTGGAAAAATATCTGCAAATTCCCGTAATACTGGCAAATCCGCCAATGACGGGCTCGACTTCTGCATATCTACAGCATAAATAAAGAAACCATCTGCTCCTTTTTGTAACAATCTGTTCATAGTAAGAGCCGAAATCAAGGGAATCCGAGATCTGGAACCCTTCCCGTAGAATTTCCACTCGTCTGTCATCTCGGGTCTGAATCTGAAAATCTTATGGAAACAATCTACAGTGGCTCTGTACTTTGTTAGCATGTCAATACCGACTATACAATCAAAATCAGCTAGACCCAATACTATACAATCTAGGTCAATCTCATGCCCCTCAAACTGTAGAATGCAATGTTTAACCGTAGTTACAGATATCAATCCACTTCCCAACGGAGAATTAATAGATACAACCTCTAACAAAGACTCAACAGGCAATGAATGCAACAATGCAAATCGCTCCGAAATGAATGTATGCGATGCACCTGTATCTATCAAGATATAAGCAGGATAACCATAAAGAGAGCAGTTACCTGCTATAACATCATCTGGTGCATCTTGTGCTTGCTCTTCTGTCAATGCAAACACTTGAGCCTGTTGCCTCGGAGGTTGACTCACTGTCTGACTACCACGAGCTCGGGGTTGAGTCGGTGCTGGTGGAGGCTGGAAAGAGTGAACCGATGATGCCTGCCGCTCAAACTGAGGTACTGACCCGGATGCTCGTCCACTCTGGGCTGGCTGTACACTCCTCTGTGGGCAGACTTTGGCAAAATGCCCCGGTTGCCTACAAATGTTGCATCGGCCTGTAACTCCCTGGCATTGTTCAGTCGCATGTTTTCCTCCACAGGAACTACAATAAACACCTGAATACCTGGTACTCTGATCAAAACCAGTCTGTCTTGATCCACTGGAGCTTGAAGAGCTGCTCCCAGGTCTTTTAAACTGTTTCCCTTTCGCCTTCAGCTGTTCCTTTCTGCCACTGCTACTACCGCCGCTTTCAAATCTAGGAGGAGGAGATTGCATTGAAGGTTGTGGTGGTCTTGGCGCAGGAGCAACATATGGAGCACTCCGCTGTCTTATCAACCCTGATTCCGCTCCTTTGGCCCGATTTAACGCATCTGCGAAGTTGTTGGGTCTCCCCGTATTTACCAACGTAAAGATATCTGGATTTAGGCCATTTATAAATTGATCCGCCATGGCCTCATCATTACCTGAAACGTGAGGTGCAAAGCGAAGCAAAGAAGAAAATTTAGCAACATACTCTTCAATATTCAGTTGCCCTTGCCTCAAGTTTGCAAATTCAGCGCCTTTATCTTTACGGTAGGATACAGGAAAGAAACGTAGATAAAATTCCGTCTTGAACACTTTCCATGTAATTTCGGTACCACGTTGCTCTAGTGCTCTCTTCATGTTCAACCACCAGTTCTTGGCTACATCCTGGAGTTGATGGCCAATAAGCTTTATTCTTTTCTCGTCACCATACTCCAAAGACTCGAATAACATCTCAATGTCTTCAAGCCAACTTTCACAATCCACTGCCAGTTCTGTACCTTTCAAGGTTGGCGGTCGAAAGGATTGAAATCGCTTTAATAGAGTCTCCATGGGTGTAGCAGTAACGTCCATGGGATCTCCGGATGTGCTACCCTGTTCTGGTGCTGTGGGTCGTAGAGGCACTGCTGCTCTTCGAGGAGGCATGTATCTAATAATCCAACTGATTAGTATACCAAATATACAACCGTCTCAGCCCTCCTCTAGTCAGTTACCTCTGATCTAGAATCGGTTCTGATTCAGTTAAGCACATGTCATAATCAAATCAGATAACACACACGCAATAAGGAAAGCACTAATCAAGCTAGCACATCATAAAGCAAGGAAGAAGACTCGATCTATCCCGCTCATTCTATCTTATCTCAGTCTAAAGGAACTCTCGCTCTGATACCACCTGTTGTGGGGAACCAAGCTCTAATTCTTTTTCTTGGGATTAAATGGATCATTATTCTAAAAATGTGGGTCAATTTTTCGCTTTTTACATCAAATCAAATGTAACTAAACAAGCATAAGTTCTTTATTTATTGTACAACATACAACAAAAGATACATGTCTTATTCTATATACAACTAGTGTTCACTACCATCTATAACCAAAAGATAGTCCAAAGCTAATAAAAGACCACTAGTCCTCTGCTGCGCCCGTGATCTCCACGCTAACCCGATCATCTCTGTCTCGACCCAGATCCTGCCCCACCTGTTGTTATGCACACATACAGACATAACAACAGCCGGAAAACCGGTGAGAACAAATCCCAGTATAAACATGTATACATGCATTAAAACAATCTAAAACATGAAACATGCTAATATGAATGTCATTCATATATAATCATGCAATGCGAGTCTAATCATGTCTAGACGCGACTCGACTAGAACTCTAGGGATCCCGTTGTGAATAAGACGGCACTGTCTATCACCTACCCTCCCAATCGAGGTGCGGTCCGTCTTATTCCTAGACTTCGGCCTGATCTGTATCCGCGTCTACAATAGGGGCGGTGATCTTCCCCTAAGCTGTGATATCGCCAAACGTCTAGTAGTCTGCCTGATCTCCAGACTGTCCTATCTTAATGCATGAATACACGATCTGTAAACAAGCATAATCATTCTAATGCAATGCCACATGATCTGTAAACAAAGCATAACAAGATTTGCATACAAGTTCTATAAACAAATCTATAAACAATCATAATCACACCTAGATATAAACAATAAAACAAGTATGTGATTTTGGTTGGGAAACTCAAATGTGAGCTCATTTGAGTCGTGATTCCCCAAACAAAACATGTACTATACCTTTCGTCGCACAGTTGCTGTCACGGTTGACAATACGAATCTAAAATGGAAATATTGATACAAAATCTATCAATCCCTTATCTAATCAACACATATCCAAGTCACTACGTGATCTCGATACAATTTGACGGCATAACGACATATATTCTTAACACCGGTCAGTCCAAATCTCAACAGATAACAACATTTACCATTCTCAACTCATAACCATTACAATATCAATATAAAACACAATAATTCTGCCCCAACTATTCATCAAACATACTGAAATTCATAGGAATTGCATATGATATCATTTCTTCGTTCCGTTTACGATTATAAACTCATAATCTTCACTAGAACAACTAAATAAAATCATAATAGCATTTCCCTTACATGAAATTCTTGAAACATGATAGAACTGAACAAAACTTACATCACTTTGTAGCTTTCAAAGCAAGGAACACAATTCTTAACTCGGATTATGATTTGGATGGCTAAATCGTGAGATATCTAAATTCAAGAGCAAGAACTCTCCTTCTTCCTTAAGTTTCCCTTTTCTCTCCTTCTCTCGGCTGTGTCATCTGAGCAAGAAGGAAATGAAGCCAGCTCTATATATACTTTGCATGATTTATAACACATGGCTTTGTCTTTTCGTAACACGCAGCACCGCGGGTGCGGTCACACTAGGAGCGCGGGTGCGCCATGGCTTCGGCAGAACTTTTTATTTTTCACAAGTGATGACCGCGGGTGCGGTCATGTAAATACCGCGGGTGCGGTGTGGCTACGGGAATTCACTCATTTTCTGCCCATTGCACCGCGGGTGCGGTGCTTGCCAGACCGCGGGTGCGGTCTTGCACAGCTAAAATTTCATATATTATCGCATCGTTTCGCCCCGTCTGTTCTTGCGTTTAGTATTCAACTATCTACAAGAATCTTGGGCATTACATTTCTCAATTTCTTTCTATTCATATCCAATCTAGGGCATTACAACATTATTTCCATTTCTATGCTAGACAAAGATGGATTTTCTTGTTTATTTAGCAAAGGTGTTTGCAATATTTACAAGAATGAATGTTTAATTGGTACTGGAGAACTTGAAAATGATCTCTACACCTTAAAATTGAAAGATATTCCACTTAACAATGTCCAAGCAATAACAACAACAAACAAGCGAAAACAAGATACTCTAAATTCGGCACAATTATGGCATGCTCGATTAGGACATATTTCCCTAAGAAGGATGAACAAGTTAATGGGAGTTGGCATGTTTGATATGTCTGATATTAATGCTCTCACGACTTGTGAATCCTGTCTGAAAGGAAAGATGACCAAAATTCCCTTTAAGGGCCATGTGGAGCGAGCCAAAGGGTTATTGGATTTGATCCATACCGATGTGTGCGGTCCGCTTAGCATCACCACTAAGCATGGACATGCCTACTTCATCACCTTTACCGATGAATTTTCGAGGTATGGGTATGTGTATTTGATGAAATACAAGTCTGAAGCCTTTGAAAGGTTCAAAGAATTCAGAAGTGAAGTAGAGAAGCAATTGGGACGAAGCATCAAGACACTTCGATCGGATCGAGGTGGTGAGTACTTGAGTGCCGAGTTCCAAGAGTATCTTAGGGAGAATGGGATTCTCTCACAGTGGACTCCGCCCGCTAAACCACAGTTGAATGGTGTTTCGGAGCGTCGTAACCGGACTTTGATGGACATGGTTCGGTCTATGATGGGGTTCACGTGAAAGGGTATCGGTTACGGTGACCAGAAGCGCAACAGAAGTTAAAAATTTTATATTTCAAGAAGAAAATTTCGGCCACCATGTTCCTTGTGTAGCAAATACAATAAAACACTAAAATGACATTCATAGTGTGTTTAGAATTTTACCTATCAACCTCTTGAGGTTGATGATGGCTCCAACCAAGGTGTAAACACCTTAGCTCTTCAAAGGATGATAAATCTACAAGATTCCTTTGAGCACTCCTTGCTCAACTATTAAGCCCACCACCAACTAGGTAGATCCCCTCAAATTTTGCACTAGAAAAATAGGAGGATTTTTCAAAGAGAAGTATTTTTCATTCCTCAACACTTGAAGAAGAAAATGAGAGAAAAACTTGGAGAGAATTGAGGGGGAGAGTTCGGCCATTGTGGATGCAAGAATGGGGAAGGGAGACTTGTCTTGGTAGTGGAAAAAGTAGAAATCACTTTTTGCATGCCATGCCTTGAAAACTCAAAAAGTAGTCTCCCAACCTTTCACCTCCCATGCATGCATATTATATGGTTTTTAACAAATTAAAAACCATAGGACTAAATTTAATTATCTCAAACATATTTGAGACTAATTAAACATTACTTGAATTTACTCAAGTCCCACTAGTTAAATAATTAATTTAAATTGAGCTCTACAAAGCTCAATATAATTTAATTAATTCAACACTTTAATTAATTTAATTATTTGGACTCTACTAGGTCCACTAGTGTTTAATTAATTCAACACTTGAATTAATTTAATTTAGTCCATAATAATGTTTATGAAAATCACAATTTTCAAATACATTATTCACTTGGCCAACTTTTAATTTAGAAACACTTCCATAAATCAAAATTTACATTTTTCTCATAGAAGTCATACTTCTATTTTTCCTTTCACCTATAAACTCATTTATAAGCCGTTCAACACATTGAACTATTTTCTCCTTTATAGAAGTCATACTTCTAATTTTCCTTACACTTATAAACTCCTTTATAAGCCGTTCAACACATTGAACTATTTTACTTCTCAATGGGATCTAAAAAGCTAGTACTTGTGTGGCCCTCAATGGTTCACTGATACAACTAGCCGTGGGTTCACATCTCTATGTGATTCGGACTAAACATGTCCTTATATGAGCATACCCCAATTGCTCCATTCTTACTTATCAACTCCTTGATAACAAGAACGTCAGAACTCAAGTATGATAGTACCCAACCAATCATGTTAAACGCCTAGCAGCATCGCTTACATGATTCCCTAGGTATCAAATGATAGTGCCTGCAAGAACCATTCAATTATGGTTAGCGTACAGTACGGTCCCTTCAACTCATATATCCCGACCGATTCGACAACCATTGGTATATCGAGAGTTGTCAATGAATCGATACTATGTGTCATGTCGTAGTTGCATCGATGGTGTAATCTATGAAACCCCTTTCATAATTACAACCATACTCTGGCCAGAGATTTCAACCTACATACACATGATAACACATAGGATATCCATACCCTAAGGTAAGAGGTGAATCCCTGACTACAATGCATCGACTCCTATATGTTTCGACATGACACCCATGAAAGCGGACCGGTTACGGAGGCCGGAAACGCAAAGGAAGTCAAAAATTAAATTTTATAGCTCAAAAATTTCGGCCCCCACATTTATTTGTGTAATATTTACAAACAACACCAAAACATTCATAGGGTGTTAGAAATTTCATTACTTATCAACTTCAAGAAGTTGATGATGACACCAACTTTGTTGTGAACAACAAAGCTCTTCAAATGGAAGACAAGTCTACAAGCTCACCTTTTCCTCTTCAAGAATTAGGCCCACCACTTAGCTATGTAAATCCCCTCTTGATTTGCACTAGAAAATCAAAAGGATTTTTCAAGGAGAAATTTTGTTCTCAACAAATTGAAGAACACAATGAAGAAAAATTTGAGAGAGAAGAGGGAAGAAGTTTCGGCCAAGAGGAGGAGGGAATGAGGGAGTGAAGTCTAGACTTGGGTGTGGGAAAAGTTGGGAGACAAAAGTTGCATGCTTTTGAATTTTTTAATAAAAAGTATTCCACACCTCTTCACCTCCCAAGCATGCAAACCCTAGCATGTCATGCATATATAATATGGTTTTTAACACATTAAAAACCATGGACTAAATTTTAATTATCTCAAACACATTTGAGATTAATTAAATACTACTTGAATTTATTCAAGTCCCACTAGTTAAATAATTATTTTAATTGAGCTCTACTAGACTCAATATTATTAATTCAACACTTGAATTATATTTAATTATTTGAACTCTACTAGGTCCACTAGTGTTTAATTAATTCAACACTTGAATTAATTTAATTTAGTCCCCAATAATGTTTATGAAAATCACAATTTTCAACTACATTATTTACTTGGCCAAATTTTAATCTTAGGAACACTTCCATAAATTAAAATTTATATTTCTCTCTTAGAAGTCAAACTTCTATTTTTCTTAACGCTTATAAACACATTTATAAGCCGTTCAACACATTGAACTATTTTACTTCTCATCGGGACTTACTAAGCAAGTACTTGTGTGGCCCTCAATGGTTCATTGATACAACTAGCCGTGGGTTCACATCTCTATGTGATTCGGACTAAACATGTCCTTATTCGAGCATACCCCAATTGCTCCATTCTTACTTATCAACTCCTTGATAGTAAGAACGTCAGAACTCAAGTCTGATAGTACCCAACCAATCACGTTAAACGCCTAGCAGCATCGCTTACGTGATTCCCTAGGTATCACATGATAGTGCCTGCAAGAACCATTCAATTATGGTTAGCGTACAGTACGGTCCCTTCAACTCATATATCCCGACCGATTCGACAACTATTGGTTTATCGAGAGTTGTCAATGAATCGATACTATGTGTCATGTTGTGGTTGCATCGATGGTGTAATCTATGAAACCCCTTTCATAATTACCACCATACTCTGATCAGAGATTTCAACCCACACATACATGAAAAACACATAGGATATCCATACCCGTAGGTAAGCGGTGAATCCCCGACTACAATGCATCGACTCCTATATGTTTCGCCGTAACACCCAATCTTGCCACCTAAAGACCCCATAAGAGTCGGTAAACAAGTCAAAGTGAAACGCTAGCACATAGAGTCTCAATGTTGTCCCGGGTCATAAGGACTAATGGTGTACAACCATAAACCAGGACTTTTCCACTCGATAAGTGAGAACCACTTGGAAAGTTCTTTTATGGAGGGTTGTTCAGTGCACTCTACCAGGAGCACCTATCTGCATGCTCGGACATCACAATGTCCCCTACCAATGAAACATGGTACTCACATCGCAGATACTAGTCTCTAACTCGAGCGGCCTTTATCCTTCTTAGTGGCGGCTGAATCGACTAGGAACAGTTTAGAATATACAGTATTACAAATATGAGTTTCATGATACTCATCATATGAGCATCTCATATTCTTTCTACTATTTGTATATTCAAGGGCTTTATCTATGCAGCTAGCATGGGTATAAAGATAAAGATGCGCCAAATTAATAAATTCAAATATTATTAAAATAAAGATCGTTTATACAAAGAGTTTCATTGTGAACAGTCGGCCAACACTTGACTCGACGTGCACCTACTCTAACAATCTCCCACTTGCACTAGAGCCAACTACCTATATTCTTTAGACCCATTGATTCGCGATGCTTCTCGAATGATGGTCCTGGTAAAGGCTTAGTTAGTGGATCAGCAACATTATCTGCGGAGCCGACTTTGTCAATCGTGACATCTCCTCTTTCCACGATCTCTCTGAGGATGTGGTACTTTCTCAGTACGTGTTTGGACTTCTGATGAGACCTTGGCTCCTTCGCCTGAGCTATGGCTCCCGTGTTGTCGCACATCACCGGGATAGGAGCAACTCCATTTGGAATGACGCCCAACTCTTGGACGAAAATCCTAATCCAAACAGCCTCCTTTGCTGCAGCCGATGCAGCAATGTATTCTGCCTCAGTGGTGGAATCCGCAGTACTGTCTAGCTTGGAACTCTTCCAAGAGACAGCACCACCATTGAGCATGAATATGAATCCGGAGGTTGACTTCGAGTCATCAACATCGCTTTGGAAGCTAGAGTCGGTATAGCCTTCCAATTTTAGTTCTCCACCCCCATAGACCAAAAACAACTTATTGGTCCTTCTCAAATACTTGAGGATGTCTTTCACAGCTTTCCAGTGTGGAAGACCAGGGTTGGATTGATATCTACTCACTACACTTAGTGCAAATGCCACGTCAGGACGTGTAGATATCATCCCATACATGATACTACCAATAGCCGAAGCATACGGAATTCGTGTCATCGCCGCTATCTCTGCATCAGTCTTGGGAGACATAGACTTGGATAGGGACACGCCATGACACATTGGTAGATGTCCTCTCTTGGACTCATCCATCGAGAACCGCTTCACGATGGTATCAATGTATGTGGACTGGGTGAGACCAAGCAATCTTCTTGATCTATCTCTATAGATCTGTATTCCCAATACAAAAGATGCTTCACTCAAGTCCTGCATTGAGAACTTACTTGCTAACCATATCTTTGTTGATTGCAACATTCCTACATCATTCCCAATGAGTAGAATGTCATCAACATAAAGAACAAGGAATGTCACAGCACTCCCACTGACCTTCTTATACACACAGGGTTCCTCAGGATTCTTAGTAAAACCAAACTCTTTGATTGTACTATCGAATCTGAGGTTCCAACTCCTCGATGCCTGCTTAAGACCATAAATAGATCTTTGAAGTTTGCATACCATATGCTCACTTCCGATAGATGTGAAACCCTCAGGTTGAGACATGTAAATTTCTTCCTTAATATCCCCATTAAGGAAGGCTGTCTTAACATCCATCTGCCATATCTCATAGTCATACCATGCAGCTATGGCTAGCAATATCCTAATGGACTTGAACATCGCAACTGGAGAAAAGGTTTCCTCATAGTCAACACCTTGCCTTTGAGTATACCCTTTTGCTACCAATCGCGCCTTGAAGGTCAATACCTTCCCATCCGCCCCAAGTTTTCTCTTGTAAATCCATTTACACCCTATGGGAACAATTCCCTCAGGTGGATCCACGAGATTCCACACTTGGTTCGAATGCATGGAATTCATCTCAGATTCCATTGCTTCAAGCCACTTGGATGAATCGGCATCCGATAACGCTTCCTTGAAAGTCCTTGGATCACATCCAAGGTTAGGCTCATCATGGCCCTCTTCAAGAAGCAGACCATACCTCACAGGTGGTCTCGAGACTCTCTCGGTTCTTCTAGGAGCTTGTATCTCCTCACTTGGCTTCTCGGGTGTGGGTTCTACAACTGTGGGTGTCTCTCGAACCTCTTCGAGTTCTATCATCTCGCCTTTTCTATCCAATAGAAATTCCTTTTCCAAAAAGGTTGCGTTCCTAGAAACAAACACCTTTGCTTCTTGGGGATGATAGAAGTAATATCCAATTGAATTCCTTGGATATCCCACAAAGTAGCATAAAATGGATCGACTATCCAATTTATCTCCCACTGTCTGCTTCACATAAGCAGGACACCCCCATATTCTAAGATAAGAATACTTGGGAGGCTTACCCATCCATATCTCATATGGAGTCTTGTCAACTGCCTTTGTATGGACATTGTTCAACAACATTGCCGCTGTTTCAAGCGCATATCCCCAAAAGGATGGCGGCAACTCCGTGAACCCCATCATAGACCGAACCATGTCCATCAAAGTCCGGTTACGACGCTCCGAAACACCATTCAACTGCGGTGTAGCGGGCGGAGTCCACTGCGAGAGAATCCCATTCTCTCTAAGATACTCTTGGAACTCGGCACTCAAGTACTCACCACCTCGATCCGATCGAAGTGTCTTGATGCTTCGTCCCAATTGATTCTCTACTTCACTTCTGAATTCTTTGAACTTTTCAAAGGCTTCAGACTTGTATTTCATCAAATACACATACCCATACCTCGAATGGTCATTGGTAAAGGTGATGAAGTAGGCATGTCCATGCTTAGTGGTGATGCTAAGTGGACCGCACACATCGGTATGGATCAAATCCAATAACCTTTTGGCTCGCTCCGCATGGCCCTTAAAGGGAATTTTGGTCATCTTTCCTTTCAGACAGGATTCACAAGTCGTGAGAGCGTTAATATCATACATATCAAACATGCCAACTCCCACTAGCTTGTTCATCCTTCTTGAGGAAATATGTCCTAATCGAGCATGCCATAATTGTGCCGAATTAAGAGTATCTTGTTTGAGCTTATTTGTTGTTGTTATCGTTTGGACATTGTTAAGTGGAATATCTTTTAATTTTAAGGTGTAGAGATTGTTTTCAAGTTCACCCGTACCAACTAAACATTCATTCTTGTAAATATTGCAAACACCTTTGCCAAATAAACAAGAAAATCCATCGATATCAAGCATAGGAATGGAAATAATGTTTTTGATCAAGTCTGGTACAAATAAAACATCTCTTAAAACCAAATTAAAATCATTGTTCAAACATAAATAAACATCTCCCACAGCCATGGCAACAACCCTTGCTCCATTGCCCAACCTCAAGAAGGTCTCACCTTCCCTGAGCTTCCTACTTCTTCCCATCACCTGCAAATCATTACAGAGATGTGAGCCACAGCCGGTATCCAATACCCAAGAAGTAGAGTTAATGGAGATATTCATTTCAATGTAGAACATACCTTTGCCAGAACTCTTCTGCGCAAGATATTCCCTGCAGTTACGCCTCCAATGTCCAGGCTTCTTGCAGTGGTGACAGATGTCAACAGTCTTCTCAGCCTTTGCTGGCGCGGCTGCCACTAAGGGACTCGGAGTCTGCCTCTTCAAGGGCTCGCTCTTCTTGGGGCGCTAGAAAGAACGCTTCTTTCCCTTCCCATGTGGACCGGTCTTCGTGCCAGATGAAGAGCCCACATAAAGAACCTGCTTCTCCTTTTTTATTGTGGACTCAAAGGTCACAAGCATGTTCACCAACTCTTCAAGGCTGGGCTCGAGCTTGTTCATATTGAAGTTCACAACGAAAGGATCGAAAGAGCTAGGCAGCGACAGCAGCAACACATCAGTGGTCAACTCCGAAGGCAACACCAAATCCATGCCTACGAGCTTGTCCACGAGCCCAATCAACTTTAGGCCATGCTCATGGACCGAAGTCCCATCTCGCATGCGTAAAGTGATGAGCTCCTTTACTGTGGCATGCCTCAAAGGCCGAGTCTGCTCTCCGAAGAGCTCCTTGAGGTGCATATGAATGTCAGCAACATTCTTTGCATCCTCGAATCGCCTTTGCAGCTCATCGTTCATTGAAGCCTGCATATAACACTTCGCCTTCAAGTCATGGTCACACCATTCCTTGTAGGTCTGCAATTCCTCAAGAGTGCAGCCTATAGGAGCCTCAGCAGGGGGCGCCTCAGTCAGTGTATACGCGATCTTCTCCGAGTTTAGGACAATCTTTAAATTTCTTAGCCAAGTGATATAGTTTGGTCCGGTTAGAATGTGTTTTTCGAGAATTACGGAAAACGGGTTGCGAATTGATGACATTGTCAAAGATTTGTACTGAAAAGTAAAACAGATAAATGTTAATGACTATTTTAAAATATTTAATAAGATATAAAGTTTGGACTTTTACTTTATAAATTATCGCTCCCACTGTTTTGACATTTTCACTACCCTCTAGTGAAAACGGGAAACACTTTCCTCAGTAGGTACGTAAGGTCCAATTAGCGAATTGTGGTCCCGAATAATATCGGCCATCACAACTCCTAAAAGGTAGTTTCCAATTGCATCGCCATGCAACCCTCTACGTATTCTTTTGTCTCACGTTTGATTAAGACCCAATAATATGACGTCGTTCATCTTTACGTGTCAAGCCTAACCCATCGATATTGAACCTTAATGGACGGTCGCCATGAGTTCCCTCAATAATATGAGCCGAAATCATGGGAGTTCCACGTAGTTCACATCACCATGTCAATGGATGTCACTGCTTTCCGGCACCCAGGGCCCCCTCAATAATATGAGCCGAGCCCCGAGTACGGGTAGCGTTCATCATGCATCCATTGTCGATGGAAGACAAGGAAATTATAAACAAATTTATAATTCCCCTTTTCGGACTTGATATTAATTTTGAATCTTATTCAAAATGAGGGTTTTTAATTTTGAAAGGTCTCATCATTAATTTTATTTTAAAAGCCCGTCATGTTTGATCGTATGTTTGCCGGATTCATGCAACTTTGTTATTATAATAATAATAACGCACATACTCATTATTTATAACATATCATGCATATATTATAAATAGAAAACAGTACAAGGATGATCAATTGCCCCAACACTAATGGCCCGTGTGAGCCAAACACGGGCCTAGGTCCAATCCTAGGGTAAATGCACGGGATGCAATGCAACTATACTATTACATTAGCATCCAATATTACATGTCTTCGATCTTCATAATCATCAAGGCCACCATCTTCCAATCTTGATCTTCACCTATTCTAATATTTACAATTAAATATCCATGGCACATAGGGATACATCTCATGGGGGGTGGGAACGGGCCATAAACCAAGCCCACTTTAAATTGATAATTATTACAATCATACAACACAAATATCCTAGCATACACCTAGCAAATTGGGCTTGGGCTTTTGATCATCCTTCATGCATAATATCACATATCATACACCATCAATTAATTATCACCATAATTAATTGATCCAATATTATATATCTTGATCCAATCACTAACCGCCACAATTATAAATTAAATTAACAAAGTATACAAACAACTTTGTCTACTTTCAAATTAATTTATTTATAATCGAATTTCTTGTAAATCACAATTTACTATAAATAATTAAAGTCCCACTTCAATTATTTATTTTATGAGAAAATATGTGCAACAATTGTAAATTTAAACTTAAGGGCCCAAAAACCATTTTTTTTCACCAAAAATTATTTTGGCCCATTTAAATTTCACAAATTATGTTGGCCATCCAATGGCCCAACAACTCAAGGCCCATGACACTAAGATTGTCCAAAACATTTTTGGAAAACCTAGTCGTCATCGTCGTCGCCGGAGCTCCGTCGCCGGATTCCGGCAACAACAAAAAAATTTTTTTTTTTTATTAAAAACCGAAGCATTTCGGGCAGCCCCTTGGGCTGCCCCTCGGCTGCCCGAAATTTTCGGGCAGCCCCTCGGGCAGCCCTCGGGCAGCCCCTAAAAATATTTTTTTTTTTGTTTTTCAAAATTTCGGTCCTTGAGTTTTCTTGCACAAAAAAATCTCAAACGGTTAGAAATCGATCTCAACATAATATTATGCAAATATTACACAAAAACCGTAACCATAGCTCGGATACCACTTGAAAGCGGACCGGTTACGGAGGCTGGAAACGAAACGGAAGTCAAAAATTAAATTTTATAGCTCAAAAATTTCGGCCCCCACATTTATTTGTGTAATATTTACAAACAACACCAAAACATACATAGGGTGTTAGAAATTTCATTACCTATCAACTTCAAGAAGTTGATGATGACACCAACTTTGTTGTGAACAACAAAGCTCTTCAAATGGAAGACAAGTCTACAAGCTCACCTTTTCCTCTTCAAGAATTAGGCCCACCACTTAGCTATGTAAATCCCCTCTTGATTTGCACTAGAAAATCAAAAAGATTTTTCAAGGAGAAATTTTGTTCTCAACAAATTGAAGAACACAATGAAGAAAAATTTGAGAGAGAAGAGGGAAGAAGTTTCGGCCAAGAGGAGGAGGGAATGAGGGAGTGAAGTCTAGACTTGGGTGTGGGAAAAGTTGGGAGACAAAAGTTGCATGCTTTTGAATTTTTTAATAAAAAGTATTCCACACCTCTTCACCTCCCAAGCATGCAAACCCTAGCATGTCATGCATATATAATATGGTTTTTAACACATTAAAAACCATGGACTAAATTTTAATTATCTCAAACACATTTGAGATTAATTAAATACTACTTGAATTTATTCAAGTCCCACTAGTTAAATAATTATTTTAATTGAGCTCTACTAGACTCAATATTATTAATTCAACACTTGAATTATATTTAATTATTTGGACTCTACTAGGTCCACTAGTGTTTAATTAATTCAACACTTGAATTAATTTAATTTAGTCCCCAATAATGTTTATGAAAATCACAATTTTCAACTACATTATTTACTTGGCCAAATTTTAATCTTAGGAACACTTCCATAAATTAAAATTTATATTTCTCTCTTAGAAGTCAAACTTCTATTTTTCTTAACGCTTATAAACACATTTATAAGCCGTTCAACACATTGAACTATTTTACTTCTCATCGGGATTTACTAAGCAAGTACTTGTGTGGCCCTCAATGGTTCATTGATACAACTAGCCGTGGGTTCACATCTCTATGTGATTCGGACTAAACATGTCCTTATTCGAGCATACCCCAATTGCTCCATTCTTACTTATCAACTCCTTGATAGTAAGAACGTCAGAACTCAAGTCTGATAGTACCCAACCAATCACGTTAAACGCCTAGCAGCATCGCTTACGTGATTCCCTAGGTATCACATGATAGTGCCTGCAAGAACCATTCAATTATGGTTAGCGTACAGTACGGTCCCTTCAACTCATATATCCCGACCGATTCGACAACTATTGGTTTATCGAGAGTTGCCAATGAATCGATACTACGTGTCATGTTGTGGTTGCATCGATGGTGTAATCTATGAAACCCCTTTCATAATTACCACCATACTCTGATCAGAGATTTCAACCCACACATACATGTAAAACACATAGGATATCCATACCCGTAGGTAAGCGGTGAATCCCCGACTACAATGCATCGACTCCTATATGTTTCGCCGTAACACCCAATCTTGCCACCTAAAGACCCCATAAGAGTCGGTAAACAAGTCAAAGTGAAACGCTAGCACATAGAGTCTCAATGTTGTCCCGGGTCATAAGGACTAATGGTGTACAACCATAAACCAGGACTTTTCCACTCGATAAGTGAGAACCACTTGGAAAGTCCTTTTATGGAGGGTTGTTCAGTGCACTCTACCAGGAGCACCTATCTGCATGCTCGGACATCACAATGTCCCCTACCAATGAAACATGGTACTCACATCGCAGATACTAGTCTCTAACTCGAGCGGCCTTTATCCTTCTTAGTGGCGGCTGAATCGACTAGGAACAGTTTAGAATATACAGTATTACAAATATGAGTTTCATGATACTCATCATATGAGCATCTCATATTCTTTCTACTATTTGTATATTCAAGGGCTTTATCTATGCAGCTAGCATGGGTATAAAGATAAAGATGCGCCAAATTAATAAATTCAAATATTATTAAAATAAAGATCGTTTATACAAAGAGTTTCATTGTGAACAGTCGGCCAACACTTGGCTCGACGTGCACCTACTCTAACAACCCAACCCTGCCACCTGATGACCCCATAAAAGTCGGTAAACAAGTAAAAGTGAAATGCTAGCACATAGAGTTTCAATGTTGTCCCGGGTCATAAGGACTAATGGTGTACAACCATAAACTAGGACGTTTCCACTCGATAAGTGAGAACCACTTGGAAAGTCCTTTAATGGAGGGTTGTTCAGTGCACTCTACCAGGAGCACCTATCTGCATGCTCGGACATCACAATGTCCCCTACCAATGAAACATGGTACTCACATAGCAGATACTAGTCTCTAACTCGAGCGGCCTATATCCTTCTTAGTGGCGGCTGAATCGACTAGGAACCGTTTAGAATATACAGTATTACAAATATGAGTTTCATGATACTCATCATATGAGCATCTCATATTCTTTCTACTATTTGTATATTCAAGGGCTTTATCTATGCAACTAGCATGGGTATACAGATAAAGATGTGCCAAAATAATAATTTCAAATATTACTAAAATAAAGATTGCTTATACATAGAGTTTCATTGTGAACACTCGGCCAACACTTGGCTTGACGGGCACCTACTCTAACAATCTCACACTTGCACTAGAGCCAACCACCCGTATGCTTCAAACCCATTGATTCGCGATGCATCTCGAATAATGGTCCAGGTAAAGGCTCAGCTAGTGGATCAGCAACATTATCTGCGGAGCCGACTATGTCAAAAGACACTTCTTCCTCTATCCACAATCTCTCCGAGAATGTGGTACTTTCTCAATACATGTTTGGACTTCTGATGAGATCTTGGCTCCTTTGCTTGAGCTAAAGCTCCCGTGTTGTCACACAACACCGGGATAGGAGCAACTCCATTAGGAATGACGTCCAACTCTTAGAAGAAATTCCTTATCCAAACAGCCTCCCTTGCTGCATCTGATGCAGCAATGTATTCGGCCTCTGTGCTGGAATCCGCAGTATTGTCTTGCTTGGAACTCTTCCAAGAGACAGCAGCACCATTGAGCATGAATACAAACCCAGAGGTTGACTTCGAGTCATAGATATCGCTTTGGAAGCTAGAGTCGGTATAGCCTTCCAATTCTAGTTCTCCACCCCATAGACCAAGAACAATTTATTGGTCCTTCTCAACTACTTGAGGATGTCTTTCACAGCTTTCCAGCGTGGAAGACCAGGGTTCGATTGATATCTACTCACTACAATTAGTGTGAAAGCCACGTCAGGACGTGTAGATATCATCCCATACATGATGCTACCAATTGCCGAAGCATACGGAATGCGTGTCATCGCCACTATCTCTACATCAGTCTTGGGAGACAGACTTGGATAGGGACACGCCATGACACATTGGTAGATGTCCTCTCATGGACTCATCCATCGATAACCGCTTCACGATGGTATCAATGTATGTGGACTGGGTAAGACCAAGCCATCTTTTCGATCTATCTCAATAGATCTGTATTCCCAATACAAAAGATGCTTCACCCAAGTCCCGCATCGAGAACTTACTCGCTAACCATATCTTAGTTGATTGCAACATTCCTACATCATTCCCAATGAGTAGTATGTCATCAACATAAAGCACGAGGAATGTCACCACACTCCCACTGACCTTCTTATATACACAGGGTTCCTCTGGATTCTTTTGTAAAATCAAACTCTTTGATTGTACTGTCGAATATGAGGTTCCAGCTCCAAGATGCCTTCTTTAGACCATAAATATATCTCTGAAGTTTGCATACCATATGCTCACTTCCGACAGATGTAAACCCTTCAGGTTGAGACATGTAAATCACTTTCTTAAAATCCCCGTTAAGAAAGACTGTCTTGATATCCATCTGACATATCTCATAGTCATACCATGCAGCTATGGCTGGCAATATCCTTATAGACTTGAACATTGCAACTGGTCAAAAGGTTTCCTCAAAGTCAACTCCTTGTATTTGAGTATATCCTTTTGCCACCAATCGCGCCCTGAAGGTCAATACCTTCCCATCCGCCCCAAGTCCCTATGGGAACCTTTCCCTCAGGTGGATCTATAAGATCCCACACTTGGTTTGAATGCATGGAATTCATCTCAGATTCCATAGCTTCAAGCCATTTTGATGAATCGGCATCAGATAATGCTTCCATGAAGGTCCTTGGATCACATCCATGGTTAGGCTCATCATGGCCCTCTTCAAGAAGCTGACCATACCTTATAGGTGGTCTCGAGACTCTCTCGGATCTTCTAGGAGCTTGTATCTCCTCTCTTGGCTCTTCGGGTGTGGGTTCTACAATTGTGGGTGTCTCTCGAACCTCTTCGAGTTCTATCATCTCCCTTTTTCTATCCAATAGAAACTCATTTTTCAAAAAGATCGCATTCTTAGAAACAAACACTTTTGTTTCTTGGGGATGATAGAAGTAGTATCCAATCGAATTCATTGGATATCCCACAAAGTAGCATAAAATGGATCGACTATCCAATTTATCTCCCACTACCTGCTTCATAAGCAAGGCACCCCCATATTCTAAGATAAGAATACTTAGGAGGCTTACCCATCCATATCTCATATGGTGTATGCCTTTGAATGGACATTTAGTGGAATATCTTTTAATTTTAAGTTGTAGAGATCGTTTTCAAGTTCTCAAGTACCAATTAAACATTCATTCTTGTAAATGTTGCAAACACCTTTGCTAAATAGACAAGAATATCCATCTTTATCACAAAAGAAATGGAAATAATGTTTTTCACCAAAAAGGTACAAACAAAACATCTCTTAAAAATTAACTTAAAATCATTGTTCAACAATAAGTAAACATTTATTAAGGTCTTCGCAGCAACTCTTGCTCCATTGCCCATCCTCAAGAAGGTCACACCTTCCCTAAGCTTCCTACTTCTTCCCATCACCTGCAACACATTACAGAGATATGATCAACATTTGGTATCCAATACCCAAGAAGTAGAGTTAACTGAAATGTTTACTTCAATGTAGAACATACCATTTCCAGAACTTTTCTGGGCAAGATATTCTTTGCAATTACGCCTCCAATGTCCAGGCTTCTTGTAGTGATGACAAACATCAGCAGTCTTGTCAGCCTTAACTGGTGTGGCTGCCATAACGGGATTCGGAGATTTCCTCATCAAGGGCACGTTCTTCTTGGGACGTTGGAAAGAACTCTTCTTTCCCTTCCCATGTGAATCAATCTTCGTACCAGATGAAGAACCCACATAAAGAACCAACTTCTCTTTCTTGATGGTGGATTCAAACGTAACAAGCATGTTCACCTACACTCAAGGGTCGGTTCCATCTTGTTCATGTTGAAGTTCACCACAAAAGGATCAAATGAGCTAGGCAGCGATAAGAGCAAAACGTCGGTGGTCAACTCCGAAGGCAAGATCAGATTCATGCCAACGAGCTTGTCCACGAGTCCGATCATCTTTAAGCCATGCTCATGGACTGAGGCCCCATCTCGCATGCGCAAAGTGATCAGCTCCTTGACGGTAGCATGCCTTAGAGGTCGTGTTTGCTCACCAAAGAGCTCTTTTAGATGCAAATGAATGTCAGCAGCACTCTTTGCACCTTCAAAACGCCTCTGCAGCTCATCATTCATAGAAGTCACCATATAACACCTGGCTATCAAGTCATAGTCACACCATTCCTTGTAAGTCTGCAATTCCTCAGGAGTGCAGTCAGTCGGAGCCTCAACAGGGGGCGACTCAGTCAGTGTATATGCTACCTTTTCCGAATTCAAGATGATTTTCAGGTTTCTTACCCAAGTGAGGTAATTAGGTCCAGTTAATATGTGTTTGTCGAGTATTACGGATATCGGATTACGAATCGAAGACATCGTCAATTTGTACTGAAAAGTAAAACAGATAAATGTTGACGACTATTTTAAAATATTTAGTAAGATATAAAGTATGGACTTTTACTTTATAAATTTTTACTCCCAGTGTTTTGACATCTTTCACTACCCTCTAGAGAAAACGGGAAACTCCTTTCCTCAGTAGGTACGTAAGGTCCAATTAGCGAATTATGATCCCGAATAATATCAGCCAATCACAATTCCTAAAAGGTAGTTTCCAATTGCATCACAATGCAACCCTCTACGTAAACTTTTGTCTCACATTTGATTAGGACCCAATAATATGACGTCGTTCATCTTTACGTGTCAAGCCTTACCCATCGACGTTGAACCTTAATGGACGGTCGCCATGAGTTCCCTCAATAATATGAGCCGAAATCATGGGAGTTCCACGTAGTTCACATCACTATGTCAATGGTTGTCACAGCTTTCCGGCACCCAGAGCTCCCCCAATAATATGAGCCGAGCCCCGAGTACGGGTAGCGTTCATCATGCACCCATTGTCGATGGAAGACAAGAAAATTATAAACAAATTTATAATTCCCCTTTTCGGGCTTGATATTAATTTTGAATCTTATTCAAAATGAGGTTTTTTAATTTTGAAAGGTCTCATCATTAATTTTATTTTAAAAGCTTGCCATGTTTGATCGTATGTTTGCCGGATTCATGCAACTTTGTTATTATTATAATAATAACGCACATACTTATTATTTATAACATATCATGCATATATTATAAACAGTAAACAAACAAGGATGATCAATCGCCCCAATACTAATGGCCCGTGTGAGCTAAACACGGGCCTAGGTCCAATCCTAGGGTAAATGCACGGGATGCAAATGCAACTATTACATTAGCTTTCAATATTTACATGTCTTCGATCTTCATAATCATCATGGCCACCATCTTCCAATCTTGATAATCCACTATACTAATATTTACAAATAAATATCCATGGCAAATAGGGATACATCTCATGGGGTGGGAACGGGCCATAAACCAAGCCCACTTTATAAATTGATAATTATTACAATCATTCAACACAAAATATCCTAGCATACACCTAGCAAATTGGGCTTGGGCTTTTGATCATCCTTCATGCATAATATCACATATCATACACCATCAATTAATTATCACAATAATTAATTGATCTAATATTATATATCTTGATCCAATCACTAACCGCCACGATTATAAACTAAATTAACAAAGTATACAAACACCTTTGTCTACTTTCCAATTAATTTATTTATAACCGAATTTCTTGTAAATCACCATTTACTATAAATAATTAAAGTCCAACTCAAATTATTTATTTCATGAGAAAATATTTGCAACTTTTGTAATTTTAAACTTAAGGGCCCAAAAACTCATTTTTCACCAAAAATATTTTGGCCCATTTAAAATTCACAAACATGTTAGCCATCGAATGGCCCAACAACTCAAGGCCCATGACACTTTGATATTCCAAAACACTTTTGGAAACCCTAGTCGTTATCGCCGTCGACGGAGCTCCGTCGCCGGATTCCGGCCAACATTCCGGCCAAAATTTTTTTTTTTTTGAAAGGGGGCTGTTCGGGCAGCCCCTCGGGCTGCCCTTGCTGCCCGAAACGGGCAGCCCCACGGGTAGCCAGAGCTGCCCGAAATGGGCAGCAACATGCTGCCCAAAAACACCCCAGAAATCGGCCCTCGATTTGTTGTTTTGGTTGTCTCATGCGGTTAGAAATCGATCTCAACATAATATCTTGTATTTGCTACTCAAAAACGTAACCATAACTCGGATACCACTTGAAAGGGGATCGGTTACGGTGACTGGAAGCGCAACGGAAGTTAAAAATTTTATATTTCAAGAAGAAAATTTCGGCCATCATGTTCCTTGTGTAGCTGTGGGGACCCGGGCTCTAATTCTTTTTCTTGGGATTAAATGGATCGTTATTCTAAAATGTGGGTCAATTTTTCGCTTTTTACATTAAATCAAATGTAACTAAACAAGCATAAGTTCTTTATTTAGTTTACAACATACAACAAAACTACATGTCTTATTCTGTATGTCCTCACCTAACCAGTATTAAAATACAGTACATAATAAAAGACAACTACTGGTTCATCTGCTACGCCCGTGATCTCCACGCTAACACGATCATCTCTGTCTCGACCCAGATCCTGCCCCACCTATTGTTATGCACACATACAGACATAACAACAGCCGGAAAACCGGTGAGAACAAATCCCAGTATAAACATGTATACATGCATTAAAACAATCTAAAACATGAAACATGCTGATATGAATGTCACTCATATAAAATCATGCAATGCGAATCTAATCATGTCTAGACTCGACTCGACTAGAACTCTAGGGATCCCGGTGTGAATAAGACGATCTATCACCTACCCTCCCAATCGGGGTGACGGTACGTCTTATTCCTAGACTTCGGCCTGATCTGTATCCGCGTCTACAATAGGGGCGGTGATCTTCCCCTAAGCTGTGATATCTCCGAACGTCTAGAAGTCTGGATGATCTCGCAGACTTTCCTATCTTAATGCATGAATACACAATCTGTAAACAAGCATAATCATCTTAATGCAATGCAACATGATCTGTAAACAAAGCATAGCAATATTTGCATACAAGTTCTATAAACAAATCTATAAACAATCATAATCATATCAAGATCTAGATAATAATACATGTATGTGATTTTGGTTGGGAAACTCAAATGTGATCTCATTTGAGTCGGGATTCCCCAAACAAAACATGTACTATACCTTTCGTCGCACAATCGCTGTCACGATCGCCAATACGAATCTGAAATGGAAATGTTGATACACAATCTATCAATCTCTCATCTAATCAACACATATCCAAGTCACTATGCGATCTCGATACAATTTGACGGCATCACGACTAATATTCTTAATACCGGTCAATCCAAATCTTAACAGATATCAACATATATCATCCTCAACTCTTAATCAAATCATATGTACAAAACCATACTCAAAATCGGTATGTCTTACTTCTAAACATGCTGAAATTCATAAGAAATACATATGACATCCGTTCTTTGATCCGTTTACGAATATATCATTGTCAATACGGCAAGAACACAATATAACTATCATATTCCAATTTCCCCAACATCTAAAATCCAAACCATGCTGAAATTAAATGAAACTTACATCACTTTGTAGCCATCGATGCAAGGAGCAAGAATTTCTACTTAGCTCAAAGTTTGGATGGCTAAATCATACACAACTTAAGAATCAAAGTGAAAAACTTGAAGATGCTTGGAGAGGAAATCTCGATTCTCTGGCTGGAAGTGAAGAATGCATGAATCAGCACAAGTTTATATATATACCATGCCATGTGTCAACAGAGAAGGAGAGTGGCTTCCTCGCATGCATCACCGCGGGTGCGGTGCTAACATGAGCGCGGGTGCGCTCATGTTTCGGCAGCCAAACATTTTCCAAAATGCATCGACCGCGGGTGCGGCTCTTGCATTACCGCGGGTGCAGTCTCACCACCGCGGGTGCGGTCCCTGCAGCACCGCAGGTGCGGTGTCTCAACGGAAAAATTGTTCAACTTACTGTCCATGCACCGCGGGTGCGGTGCTTCCTATACCGCGGGTGCGGTGTTGCTTCGGCAGCACATTCCAAAATTCCACAATTTATAACCGCGGGTGCACTCTTGTTCTAAGCGCGGGTGCGGTCTAGCACACATGAAATATTTTGTACTTTCATCTTATGATGTGCTTTCTAATATCCTTAAATATCCTATTAATGACGATTAGTGTATCTCGAGCCTTACAGTAGCAAATACAATAAAACACAAAAATGACATTCATAGTGTGTTTAGAATTTTACCTATCAACCTCTTGAGGTTGATGATGTCTCCAACCAAGGTGTAAACACCTTAGCTCTTCAAAGGATGATAAATCTACAAGCTTCCTTTGAGCACTCCTTGCTCAACTATTAAGCCCACCACCAACTAGGTAGATCCCCTCATATTTTGCACTTGAAAAATAGGAGGATTTTTCAAAGAGAAGTATTTTTCATTTCTCAACACTTGAAGAAGAGAATGAGAGAAAAACTTGGAGAGAATTGAGGGGGAGAGTTCGGCCATTGTGGATGCAAGAATGGGGAAGGGAGACTTGTCTTGGTAGTGGAAAAAGTAGAAATCACTTTTTGCATGTCATACCTTGAAAACTCAAAAAGTAGTCTCCCAACCTTTCACCTCCCATGCATGCATATTATATGGTTTTTAACAAATTAAAAACAATGGACTAAATTTAATTATCTCAAACATATTTGAGACTAATTAAACATTACTTGAATTTACTCAAGTCCCACTAGTTAAATAATTAATTTAAATTGAGCTCTACAAGACTCAATATAATTTAATTAATTCAACACTTGAATTAATTTAATTATTTGGACTCTACTAGGTCCACTAGTGTTTAATTAATTCAACACTTGAATTAATTTAATTTAGTCCATAATAATGTTTATGAAAATCACAATTTTCAAATACATTATTCACTTGGCCAACTTTTAATTTAGGAACACTTCCATAAATCAAAATTTACATTTCTCTCATAGAAGTCATACTTCTATTTTTCCTTACGCCTATAAACTCATTTATAAAACGTTCAACACATTGAACTATTTTCTCCTTTATAGAAGTCATACTTCTAATTTTCCTTACACTTATAAACTCCTTTATAAGCCGTTCAACACATTGAAATATTTTACTTCTCAATGGGATCTAAAAAGCTAGTACTTGTGTGGCCCTCAATGGTTCACTGATACAACTAGCCGTGGGTTCACATCTCTATGTGATTCGGACTAAACATGTCCTTATATGAGCATACCCCAATTGCTCCATTCTTACTTATCAACTCTTTGATAACAAGAATGTCAGAACTCAAGTCTGATAGTACCAAACCAATCAAGTTAAACGCCTAGCAGCATCGCTTACATGATTCCCTAGGTATCAAATGATAGTGCCTGCAAGAACCATTCAATTATGGTTAGCGTACAGTACAGTCTCTTCAACTCATATATCCCGACCGATTCGACAACCATTGGTATATCGAGAGTTGTCAAAGAATCGATACTATGTGTCATGTCGTAGTTGCATCGATGGTGTAATCTATGAAACCCCTTTCATAATTACAACCATACTCTGGCCAGAGATTTCAACCTACATACACATGATAACACATAGGATATCCATACCCGAAGGTAAGCAGTGAATCCCCGACTACAATGCATCGACTCCTATATGTTTCGACATGACACCCAAACTTGCCACCTGATGACCCCATAAGAGTCGGTAAACAAGTAAAAGTGAAATGCTAGCACATAGAGTCTCAATGTTGTCCCGGGTCATAAGGACTAATGGTGTACAACCATAAACTAGGACGTTTCCACTCGATAAGTGAGAACCACTTGGAAAGTCCTTTAATGGAGGGTTGTTCAGTGCACTCTACCAGGAGCACCTATCTGCATGCTCGGACATCACAATGTCCCCTACCAATGAAACATGGTACTCACATCGCAGATACTAGTCTCTAACTCGAGCGGCCTATATCATTCTTAGTGGCGGCTGAATCGACTAGGAACCATTTAGAATATACAGTATTACAAATATGAGTTTCATGATACTCATCATATGAGCATCTCATATTCTTTCTACTATTTGTATATTCAAGGGCTTTATCTATGCAACTAGCATGGGTATACAGATAAAGATGTGCCAAAATAATAATTTCAAATATTACTAAAATAAAGATTGCTTATACATAGAGTTTCATTGTGAACACTCGGTCAACACTTGGCTCGACGGGCACCTACTCTAACATCACGGAGTTGCCGCCATCCTTTTGGGGATATGCGCTTGAGACAGCGGCAATGTTGTTGAACAATGTCCATACAAAGGCAGTTGACAAGACACCATATGAGATATGGATGGGTAAGCCACCCAAATATTCTTATCTTAGAATATGGGGGTGCCCTGCTTATGTGAAGCAGGTAGTGGGAGATAAATTGGATAGTCGATCCATTTTATGCTACTTTGTGGGATATCCAAAGAATTCGGTTGGATACTACTTCTATCATCCCCAAGAAACAAAGGTGTTTGTTTCCAGGAATGCAACCTTTTTAGAGAAGGAATTTCTATTAGATAGAAAAGGCGAGATGATAGAACTCGAAGAGGTTCGAGAGACACCCACAATTGTAGAACCCACACCCGAAGAGCCAAGAGAGGAGATACAAGCTCCTAGAAGATCAGAGAGAGTCTCGAGACCGCCTATGAGGTATGGTCTGCTTCTTGAAGAGGGCCATGATGAGCCTAACCATGGATGTGATCCAAGGACCTTCAAGGAAGCGTTATCTGATGCCGATTCATCCAAATGGCTTGAAGCTATGGAATCTGAGATGAATTCCATGCATTCGAACCAAGTGTGGAATCTCGTGGATCCACCTGAGGGAATTGTTCCCATAGGGTGTAAATGGATTTACAAGAGGAAACTTGGGGCGGATGGGAAGGTACTGACCTTCAAGGCGTGATTGGTGGCAAAAGGATATACTCAAAGACAAGGAGTTGACTTTGAGGAAACCTTTTCCCCAGTCGCAATGTTCAAGTCCATAAGGATTATGCTAGCCATAGCTGCATGGTATGACTATGAGATATGGCAGATGGATGTTAAGACAGCCTTTCTTAATGGGGATATTAAGGAAGAGATTTACATGTCTCAACCCGAAGGGTTTACATATATCGGAAGTGAGCATATGGTATGCAAACTTCATAGATCTATTTATGGTCTAAAGCAGGCATCTAGGAGCTGGAACCTCATATTCGACAGTACAATCAAAGAGTTTGGTTTTGCTAAGAATCCTGAGGAACCATGTGTGTATAAGAAGGTTAGTGGGAGTGCTGTGACATTCCTAGTGTTGTATGTTGATGACATTCTACTCATTGGGAATGATGTAGGAATGTTGCAATCAACTAAGATATGGTTAGAGTGTAAGTTCTCGATGCAGGACTTGGGTGAAGCATCTTTTGTATTAGGAATACAGATCTATAGAGATAGATCAAAAAGATTGCTTGGTCTCACCCAGTCCACATACATTGATACCAACTTGAAGCGGTTCTCGATGGATGAGTCCAAGAGAGGACATCTACCAATGTGTCATGGCGTGTTCCTATCCAAGTCTATGTCTCCCAAGACTGATGCAGAGATAGCGGCGATGACCAGCATTCCTTATGCATCTGCGATTGGTAGCATCATGTATGGGATGATATCTACACGTCCTGACGTGGCTTTTGCACTAAGTGTAGTGAGTAGATATCAATCCAACCCTGGTCTTCCACACTGGAAAGCTGTGAAAGACATCCTCAAGTATTTGAGAAGTACCAATAAATTGTTCTTGGTCTATGGGGGAGGAGAACTGAAATTGGAAGGCTATACCGACTCTAGCTTCCAAAGCGATATTGATGACTCGAAGTCAACCTCTGGATTCATATTCATGCTCAATGGTGCTGCTGTCTCTTGGAAGAGTTCCAAGCAAGACAGCACTGCGTATTCCACAACTGAGGCAGAATATATTGCTGCATCAGCGGCAGCAAAGGAGGCAGTTTGGATAAGGAATTTCGTCGAAGAGTTGGGCGTCATTCCTAATCGAGTTGCTCCTGTCCCGGTGTTTTGTGACAACACGGGAGCCATTGCTCAAGCAAAGGAGCCAAGGTCCCATCAGAAGTCCAAACACGTATTGAGAAAGTACCACATCCTCAGAGAGATCGTGGAGAGAGGAGATGTCACGATTGACAAAGTCGGCTCCGCAGATTATGTTGCTGATCCGCTTACTAAGCCTTTACCTGGACCATTATTCGAGAAGCATCGCGAATCGATGGGTTTGAAGCATATGGGTAGTTGGCTCTAGTGCAAGTGGGAGATTGTTAGAGTAGGTGCCCGTCGAGCCAAGTGTTGGCCGAGGGTTCATGATTAAACTCTATGTATAAACAGTCTTTATTTTAATAATATTTGAATTTATCGTTTTGGCACTTCTTTATTTGTATACCCATGCTAGTTGCATAGATAAAGCCCTTGAATATACAAATAGTAGAAAGAATATGAGATGCTCATATGATGAGTATCATGAAACTCGTATTTGCAATACTGTATATTCTAAACGGTTCCTAGTCGATTCAGCCGCCATTAAGAAGGATATAATAGGCCGCTCGAGTTAGAGACTAGTATCTGCGATGTGAGTACCATGTTTCGTTGGTAGGGGACATTGTGATGTCCGAACATGCAGATAGGTGCTCCTTGTAGAGAGTGCACTGAACAACCCTCCATAAAAATACTTTCCAAGTGGTTCTCACTTATCGAGTGGCAAAGTCCTGGTTTATGGTTGTACACCATTAGTCCTTATGACCTGGGACAACATTGAGACTCTATGTGCTAGAATTACACTTTGACTTGTTTACCGACTCTCATGGGGTCATCAAGTGGCAAGGTTGGGTGTTCTGTCGAAACATATAGGAGTCGATGTATTGTAGTCGGGGATTCACTACTTACCTTCGGGTATGGATATCCTATGTGTTCTCATGTCTGTGTAGGTTGAAATCTCTGATCAGAGTATGGTGGTAATTATGAAAGAGGTTTCATAGATTACACCATCGATCCAACTACAACATGACACATAGTATCGATTCATTGACAACTCTCAATAAACCAATGGTTGTCGAATCGGTCGAGATATATGAGTTGAAGGGACCGTACTGTACGCTAACCATAATTGAACGGTTCTTGCAGGCACTATCATTTGATACCTAGGGAATCATGTAAGCGATGCTGCTAGGCGTTTAACATGATTGGTTGGGTACTATCAGACTTGAGTATCTGACGTTCTTGTTATCAAGGAGTTGATATGTAAGAATGGAGCAATTGGGGTATGCTCGTATAAGGACATGCTTTGTCCGAATCACATGGAGATGTGAACCCACGGCTAGTTGTATCAATGAACCATTGAGGGCCACACAAGTGCTAGCTTTCTAGATCCCGTTGAGAAGTTAAAATAGTTCAATGTGTTGAACGGCTTATAAATGAGTTTATAAGCGTAATGAAAAATAGAAGTATGACTTCTATGAGAGAAATATAAATTTTAATTAATGGAAGTGTTCCTAAATTAAAATTTGGCCAAGTGAATAATGTGTTTGAAAATTGTGATTTTCATAAACATTATTATGGACTTAATTAAATTAATTCAAGTGTTGAATTAATTAAACACTAGTGGGCCTAGTAGAGTCCAAATAATTAAATTAGTTCAAGTGTTGGATTAATTAAATAACATTAGGCCTTGTAGAGCCCAATAGGAAATAATTATTTAACTAGTGGGCTTGAGTAAAATCAAGTAAAGTATAATTGAGCTCAAATATGTTTGAGACAATTAAAAAGTCCATGGGCCTTGTAAAAGTTACAAGCCCACTAGGGTTTGCATGCTTATGAGGTGAAGGGTTGTAGAATACTTTTGATTAAAAAATTGCATGGCATGCAAGACAACTTTTTGCACTACCAAGACAACTCTTCCCTCCCTCATTCTATACTCACTTGGCCGAAATTCTTGTCCCTTTTCTCTCTAAAAATTTTTCTCTCATTGTGTTCTTCAATTGTTGAAGAAAAATACACACTTCTCTTTGAAAAATCTTCTTGTTTTTCTAGTGCAAAACAAGAAGGGATTTACCTAGCTAGTGGTGGGCCTAATTCTTGAAGGAAAGGAGGTGGGCTTGTACATATTCATCCACTCAAGAGCTAAAGTGTTTACACTTTAGTTGGTGCCATTCATCAACCTCAAGAGGTTGATAGGTAAAATTCTAAAACACCCTATGAATTTCATATTGTGTTTTTGTATATGCTACACTAGTACAAGGGTGACCGAATTTTTCTTGTTAAAATCGATTTTTGAGCTTCCGTTGTGCATTCCGGTCACCTAAATCGATCCCTTTCAGATTTCTCAGCACTCTATGAATGTCATAGTTGTGTTTTTGTATTTGCTACACCTAGTACATGTGGTGCTCGAACTTCTCTTGCAAAAATCGAAATTTTGAGCTTTCGTTGCCTATCGAGCACCTAAAATCGATCCTTTTCAATCTTACCATGAGGCAATCGCGGATCCTAGGTGGAAGAGTGCAATGGATTTATAACTAGCAGCCTTGGATTCTAATCATACATGGGATGTCGTTGATCTACCTCCTTATGCCAAGCCAATAGGGTGTCGATGGGTGTATAAATTGAAATTCTCGCCAAATGTAAATGTTGATAAGTTTAAAGCGCGGTTACTCGCTAAGGGATATACATAACAAGCTGGGGTTGATTTCCATGACACATTCTCCCCTACAGCAAAGATCACTACCATCTCTTGTTTCTTCAGCATAGCCACCATCCAGGGGTGGAGTTTGTTTCAAATGGATGTTGCCAATGCTTTTCTTCAAGGACACTTAGATGAAGATATCTTTATGCATTTTCCCCTCGGTTATCATATTCAAGGGCAAAATAAAGTGTGTCGTCTCCGCAAATCCTTGTATGGACTTAAACAGGCGTCTAGACAATGGGATCACAAATTTGCTGCTGTGATGATTGAAGCAGGTTTTTCACAATCTCAGTATGATCATTCTTTATTCTTTCATCATACTGCTCACACCACGACTCTTTTAATTGTTTATGTTGATGATATTGTGATTAATGGTAATAATCTGGATGCCATTGCTGCCTTAAAGAAGTTCTTCCACTCGAAACTTGAGTTTCGTGATCTTGGTTTTTTAAAGTATTTCTTGGGGATTGAGATCGCACGTTCCACCAGTGGTATACTTCTAAACCAACGAAAGTATGCGTTGGACCTTCTTTCGGATACAGGTGTTCTGGGAGCCAAGCCGTTTGCACACCAACCGAACAACATCAGAAGCTCACTTCACATGCCTTTGATCTCTTGCTTACCTCTTCATCAGGTAATGAATCAGATGACTTGCTTGTTGATCAAGACTCCTTTAAACGATTGGTTGGACGCCTGATATATCTTACCATCACGAGGCTAGATATATGTTATGTAGTGCAACGTTTGAGTCAATTTATGCATTCTCCAAAACACTCACATATGAATGCTGCTATGCGGGTTGTCAAATACCTCACAGCCTCACCTGGTATGGGAGTCTTTCTTTCTGCTAAGAGTGCTCTCCAGTTGTCTGCTTACTGCGAGACTCGTCGATCACTCACAGGCTTCTGAATTAAGTTGGGTGATTCACTAGTGTCATGGCGTACAAAGAAACAAAGCACCGTCTCACGCTCTTCGGCCGAAGCAGAATATCGTGCCATGGCTGCCACTTCATGTGAGATAATTTGGATACAAGGATTATTTTCTGATATTAGGGTATTGTTCGTGGAGTCTGCCAAGTTGTATTGTGATAATCATGTTGCATTACACATCGGTGCGAACCCTATGTTTCATGAGCGTACAAAGCACATCGACATTGACTTCCACCTCATCCGTGACAAGATCAAAGCTGGTTGTTTTCAGACCGCATATTTCTCTTCCTCAAATCAGCTGGCTGACCTCTTCACCAAAGGGTTGGGCACTGATCAACATTGCTTTCTATTGTCCAAGCTTGGTGTCCAGAATTTGTTCCAAGCTTGAAGGGGGCGTGTTAGTATTAGCAAGCTAATATCGGCCCAAGTAATGCACCAACGTATAGGGCCACATAACATGCCAACAGTAGCCCATGTATTGGTGTATGGAAGTCGCATTTTAGCTTTTTAGCTTTAGTATTAGACACGCTTCTTCTAGCTTCTATATATAGAAGCTTTTACACTGACGATTCCTTAATTCAATTCAGTTGCTTTCTTATTTTCCCTCCAGTGGAAGTTACTGGTTTAACAATAATGTACTAAAAATTATCATGTTTATCATTGTACAGTTAAAACAAGCAAAGCCAGTCATTTAAGCCATAAAATTGCTTCCTAATCAAACTGGTGTTTCAAATAAATAAATACGTAGATAAACCAGAAAGTAGTCACTGATTGCATAGGCAAGAAACAAGAGTCCCATTGATAATTATATAAATAAATACTAAAATATACCAAAGCAAGAGATTTCCACATGAAAGCAAGAAAGTTGATCAAGAAAACCCAAATCCAATATATCATAAAACTACCAACCTAAATCCAATATATCAATAGAAATCAAATTAGTCAAGTAGCAAGATTAGGAGGGAAAGCATTATGATACAAATTATTACTGTACTTAACATTAATACACTTACAAGGGTGAACAAGTGAACAACTGATGCTGGAGTCGAAGAAGATGGAGTAGACGAAGGATAGAAGAGTGGAGCGGTGAAAAGGAATTTTACAGACTTTTATTTGATATTTTATTGATTCTTTATATTTTAATATTTATAAATTAAAAAAAAACAATTTTTTCCTTTTATATATAATATTTTTTAAAAAAAAATTTTGGGTCCAAAAAATATATGGGCCTGAGTCATGGGACTCATTTTTCTCTGAAGAAGCACGGCCCTGTGTGTCAAAGTAATCAAACCATTCACGTTGATGGTAACCTTTATCAATCTGGCTTTATACTTATCTATGGTTCAATCTAATTTCATTTTCCTTTTGAAAACCCATTTACAGCCTAGTGGTTTGCTTCCCGGAGGAAGATTTACTAATTCCCACGTATCGTTTGTAAAAATTCCATTTCGGAATTGATAGCCTCTTTCCATAGAGGTCCCTCAGATGAACTCATTGCTTCCTTGAAGTTTTGAAGTTCACTTTCCATCATGAAAGTGATGAAATCCGGACCAAAGGATTTCTAAGTCCTAGCTCTATTACTATGTCTAGGTTCAATATCTTGATCAAGCTCTTGTTCTTTATCAATTGTCTCATACAATATTTTGGGTGAACTTGGTTCTTCTTTAGATTTGTATGGAAACATGTGTTCAAAGAACGAAGCATTTCTTGATTCCATTATCGTATTCTTGTGAATATCAGGTATTTGAGATTCATGTACAAGAAAACAATACGCGATACTGTTTTGAGCATATCCAATGAAAATGCAATCAACAGTTTTTGGTCCTATCTTTACTTTTTTTGGAGTGGGTACTGCTACCTTGGCAAGACACCCCCACACTCGCAAATATTGGTAAGAAGGACTTCTATCTTTCCATAACTCGTATGGACTTTTATCTTGCTTTTTTCGGGGTACCTTATTTAAAATGTAATGAGCTGTTAGAACAGCTCCCCCCCACATGTTATGTAGTAAAACAGAACTTAATAACAATGTATTCATCATTTCTTTCAAAGTGAGATTCCTTCTATCTGTAATGCCATTTTGCTGAGGAGAATAAGGTGAAGTTCTTTCATGTTTGATACTGTGTTGAGCACAAAACTCAGCAAATGGTGATTCATATTCACCTCCACGATCACTTCTTAGCACCTTAATTTTCTTGCTAAGTTGATTTTCAATTTCACTCTTATATTGGACAAATTTGTCAATAGCTTCATCCTTACTTTTAAGGATCTACACATAACATATTTTTGTGCTATCGTCAACAAAAATGATGAAGTATTTATTTCGACCACGAGTTTGAACACTTTTTATATCACATATATAACTGTGAATTAGATCAAGTGGTTCGCCATTTCTTTCAATAGTTCGAAAAGATGATCTTGTTAGTTTTGCCTCAACACAAGTTACACATTTGTGTTGTTTATCAATTTGGAAAGTAGAAATTCTTTTCATGTTAATTAGTCTACGAATTGTAAACGTGTCCAAGTCTATCATGCCATAAACAAGAAGACTCAAGCAAGTAAGCAAAAGTATTAACTTTATTCATCACAGGCTTACTAGCCATTACATTGAGTTTGAATAATTCATTACAAACATAACCTTTGCCAACAAACATTTTATTTTTTCAAAACCACCTTATCTGACTCGAAAACAATGCGGAAACCATGCTTGTTAAGAAACGACCCAGACACCAAGTTCTTACGGATGTCCGGTACATACAACACATTGTTCAAAGTCAGTTCTTTTCCAAATGTCATCTTTAGGACAACTTTTTCTTAACCCTTGATATCAGAAGTGGCGGAATTTCCATGAATACCTTTTCCCCATTCATAGATTCCTCAAGATTAGCAAACATGTCCTTGTCAGAGCAAAGATGGCGAGTGGCACCGGTGTCGATCCACCACTCCCGTGGGTTTGAACTCACCAGATTAATTTAAGAGATTACAGCACATAGATTCATGTTTGAAACCTCTTGATATATGTTCTCCACCATATTCACCTCTCGGTTTCTCTTTGGCTTCTTACATTCAGATGCCTTGTGACCCATGCCATCACAGTTATAGTATTTTCCAGATAACTTCTTCTTTGAAACGCCTCTCTTGGGTCTGAGGTTTAACTTTTTGTTGGATGGAGAGAAGTTTCTCTTTTTTGAGCTTTGACCATTCTCGACAACATTTGCCTTAGCAGCAACAGGAGAAAACAACCGTCTTTTCGAACTCTTGTTGTCTTCCTCGATGCGAAGTCGAACAATGAGCTCTTCAACATTCATCTTCTTTCGCTTGTGCTTCAAGTAATTTTTGAAATCCTTCCGAGCTGGTGGTAGCTTTTCAACAATAGCAGCCACTTGGAATGATTCACTCAAAGTCATCCCCTCATCGTGAATCTCGTGAAGAATCACTTGGAGTTCTTGAACTTGGCTGATAACCGGCTTTGAATCCACCATTTTAAAGTCCAGAAAACGGCCAACAAGAAACTTCTTGGCCCCGGCATCCTCGGTTTCGTACTTTCTTTCAAAGGATTCCCAAAGCTCTTTAGCCGATTTCTTTTCGCAAAACACGTTGTAGAGCGAATCGGTCAATCCGTTTATCACATAGTTTCGGCATAAGGAACAAGAATGATTCTATGCCTCCACAGCAATAATAGATTCAACATCTCCCTCACCCTCTGTAAGTTTAGGAGCATCCTCAGACAAGAATGTAGCCAGGTTCAGCATCGTCAAGTAGAACAACATCTTCTGCTGCCACTTTTGAAGTCCACACCCGTGAAATTTTCAGGCTTCTCACCGTGACTGGCTGGGACAGCAACCGCAACAGCACGTTGGGTAACATGAGGGACAACTTAAGCCACAGTGGGGACAACATAACCAGTTTCCCTTTGTACGCTGGTTTCGGTAGCCATATCTGAAACAAACCATGTAATGGGTAATCTGTTTTAAGTTTTTTGCACAATTTATCAAATGGTACAATATAGAAAGGTTTTTATTAATAAAACCAGCGAGCAATATAGTGAAGAGAAAATAGTATAGAAATGCTATAAATGAAGTAAACCAAACGAGGCTTGTACGAAGTACAATGTCCTTAAAACAGATTCGTCCCCTCCTGTATGTGCTTCGAGGATAGTCTTGGATGTCTGTTTCCCAGGATACAACGGAACAACCAGCAGTGACTTAGCACGTGACACTACTACGGCGAACTGAAAACATACATTTACTTTATCATCAAGATTTAACAGAGGCCAAATGAAAAACTAACAATATGAAATGCAAGAAAATACTTGAAAGAGAAAAGATTTTCATGTGTATGAAATGACGAAATGAACACACTATTTATAAGCTCCAAAATACATACCAAGAGTCATGCAAGATTAATTAACTCAATTAATCTTCCCATTAACTCAAGAATATGAAGAGTCAAAACTCTTCAACTAACTCAAGAATGTGGAGAACCAAACGACACTCCCACATCCATGAGACATAATTTTTATTCAAACTTCTTTAAATTTCCAACAAATATCATTATTGTTTTCATTTACTACCATTTTTTCTTATGTTTTTCTTCATCTATGTTGTGCCTAAACATCCGATCACTCATCTCTTTCTCTTTAAATTTTCCGTTGATACACAAAGAAATTAAGAGTATCATGTGCCGAGAAATTAACAATACATCGGTTGCGAGGATCACCTGATTAAGTCAGCATGCTGCAATCGGAAATTCTCTGCTCATTGCCAACAATTTGGGGTTTATGCCAGGTAAGATTGTATGGAAACTTAAAAAATAGAATTTCGGAACCTGTATATTTCTTACTCTGTACAGGCATGGATCTGGGAGCACCATAGGCCAAATGTTTAAATCTTGTATTATTTATTTCATTAGAATAATATATTAATAATTTATTTCCACTTTAAGCCTGTTAATCTGTGGTTGCTCAACTTCGGTAGATTTTATATACATTTTATAGCTAAAAAATTGTTTTGTCCCATCAATCAGCTAGCATTGTATTTACATTTAACTCTACAAAGAACAAATCTCTTCCTTTTTTTTTATGTGATTGTATTAAGAAACTGCTTCTTGTTGAAATAGTGTTGTTTCTGTTGCAGATCTCTGAGGCTTCCAAATGTCCTATGTGTTGCAGAAACCTGTGTAAGTTATTGTTGATAGATCAAATGATATCGAATCTCCAACTATAGTAGGCATCCACTGTTCATTGTTGATTGTCATTGTTATTGAAGTTTGCTATCACTCCAGGAACTTCTATCACTAGTTCTAATGGCTGCTAGCACATTGTTTCCTTTTCGTATTTTGTTACTTTTTGCTTTTGCTCTTGTTGGATCTAATTTTCTACACGCCCAAACGAAGCGTAAGATTTAAAATTTTTATTTTCTTTTGAAAAACAAAATAATATTGCTTTAGGCGCTCGTATGATTTAACAAAACATTCATAGGATGTTAGAAATTATAGCTTTGTGAATTAATCACGTGGCTCCAATTAATCCAGTATAAACAGATTAGCTCTTGTTGATTCCCTACGAACTTTCTTCGATGAAATCCTCCTATCAAGTCCACGACTAGATAGTATTTTCCTCTTCTAATTTGCACTAGAAAAATACAGAAGATATTTCGCGAAGAAAAATTGAGAGACGACACAATATTTCTTTTTTCAAAACCAAGTGGCCGAAAATCTCTTTCTTTTGGAGGTGGATGCTCACGTAAATTGTGTTGTGGTGGCTAGGTTTAGAGCTTTGCATATATTATTTATAATAATATAATAACCTGATTACATAATTAACATTAATGAGCTTGATTTAATTAATTAGGCTAGTCCAACTAGTTTAATTAATTTAATCAAAGCTCATCAAAACTTTAATTACTTATTATGTTGGACCTGTACTCCTACAAGCCCATTAAACATACTACCCACCAATTTTTAATTAATTAATAAACTCAACTTTTGAGCTTAATAAATTAAATACATTATAAATTCAACACTTGAATTTATTATTTAAATTATAAATTCAACTCCTTGAATTTTTATCACCTCCAAGATTTAATATTTAATAAACCCAACATTTGAGTTTAATAAATTAAATTATCAAATTTTATAAATTCAACTACTTGAATTTATTCTCTCAAAATTTAATTATCATAAATTCAACTCCTTGAATTTACTATATAATATAAATTCAACTTCTTGAATTTATTCTCTCAACGGGAACATACGATCCAGTACTTGTGTGACCCTCAATGGTTCAGGGATACAGCTAGCCGTGGGTTCACAACTCTTTGTGATTCAGAATAGCATTTATTCTTATTCGGGCTTACCCTAGTTAGCCCCATTCTTTACATCAACACCTTGATCAAGAATGTCAGAACTCATTTCTGATTGCACTCATCGGATCATGGTAAGAGCGTCTAGTAGCATCGCCCCATGATCCCATAGATATCACTGATAGTGCCTGCAAGAACCAGTCGATTATGATTAGCGTACAGTACGGTCTCTTCATCTCATATATCCCGATCGAATCTGCAACCATTGGTTCATCGAGTGTTGCAAAATAATTCGATAACTATGTGATAACTATAATAGTGGCATCACGTGTACTATTTGAGAACTCCTTCTCCAATATACATCTCGTACTCTGGGCAGATATTCCATGCACTATTATTTCATTAGCACATAGGATATCCACACCCGTAGGTGAGCGGTGAATCCCCGACTACAATGCACTGGCTCCTATATGTGTCGCAACTGTACCCAACCTCGCCACCTGATGACTCTCCTGGAGCCGGTAAACGAGTCAAAGCACAGCCCTAGCATATAGAGCCTCAGTGTTGTCCCGGGTCGTAAGGACTAATGGTGTACAATCATAACCATGGACTTATCCTCTCGATGAATGAAAACCACTTGGAAAGTCCGAGGGAGGGTTGTTCGGTATAATCATCATATGACTACCCATCTGCATGTCTGGACATCTCTATGCCCTTACCAAGAAACGCAGTACACAACATCACAGATGTTAGTCTCAAGCTCAAGCGACCTTTATCCATGTTTTAGGCGGCTGAATCGACTAGGAACGAATTTAGATTATACAGTGTTTACAAACGAGTTTCAACATCGAATTACGATTCATTTGTATTAAAGTATAATCAAGGTGTTTATCTATGTTTGATAACATGGGTATACAGATAAAGAAATAACAAACCATGAAATAATGAATTAAATTAAAATAAAGATTGTTTATTATACTTGAGTCAATAAAATCCCTAGTCAACAATTGACTTGTAGGGCATCTACTCTAACAGCTCTAAGTGGTTGACACTTCTATCTGTAACCACAGATCCTTGTGTTTTTTTCCATACCATATATGTTCTTGGGGCAATCTCATTGTTTCTTCTTTCCTCACCCAACTGTGTTTGCCGTTACGCAGCATATTATATACTATTTTACTACTGTAGCATCTTCAATATATGTTTTATCTCTCAATCCACTTTACTGGATTTACCCCTTTCCATTTGTCTGCATCCACAGCACAATTCTTTGGAAATGCTTTTTCTGAAGCGGACATAATTATCGATAGTATTGGAACTTTCTGATACTTATCTAAATTATTTTGATCTAACTCATATGAGCCTACCTAAGTATTCCTAATTTTCTAATTAAAAAAGAGTCTTCCTAATTATCTGAAATTTGCATCAGGATATTTACTTCATTTTCTAAGCCAAAGTTGCATGTGTATTTTACAATTAGCAGCTGACTTATTCTTTTTGTTAGAGTAGATGCCCTACAAGTCAACGGTTGGCTAGGGAATTTATTGACTAAAGTGAAATAAACAATCTTTATTTTAATATAATTTAACTTTTTATGATCTTGTTATACTTTATCTGTATACCCATGCAAACAACATAGATAAAGTCCTTGATTATGCTTTAATACAAATGAATCGTAATTCCATGTTGAAACTCATTTGTAAATATTGCATATTCTAAATTTGTTCCTTGTCGATTCAGCCGCCTAAAACAGGGATGAAGGCCGCTTGAGCTCGAGACTAGCATCTGTGATGTTGTGTACTGCGTTTCATGGTAAGGGCATAGATATGTCCAAACATGCAGATGGGTAGTCATATGATGATTATACCGAACAACCCTCCATCGGACTTTCCAAGTGGTTATCATTCATCGAGAGGATAAGTTCGTGGTTATGATTGTACATCATTAGTCCTCACGGCCCGGGATAACACTGAGGTTGTATATGCTAGGGCTGTGCTTTGACTCGTTTACCGGCTCCAGGAGAGTCATCAGGTGGCGAGGTTGGGAACAATTGCGACACATATAGGAGCCAGTGCATTGTAGTCGGGGATTCACCGCTCACCCGCGGGTGTGGATATCCTATCTGATATGATGAAGTAATAGTGCATGGAATCTCTGGCCAGAGTACGAGATGTACGTTGGAGAAGGAGTTCTCCATTAGTACACGCGATGCCACTATTATAGTTATCGAATTAATATGCAACCCTCGATGAACCAATGGTTGCAGATTCGATCGTGATATATGAGCTGAAGGGACCGTACTGTACGCTAATCATAATCGACTGGTTCTTGCAGGCACTGTGAGTGATACCTAGGGGATCATGGGACGATGCAACTAGACGCTCTTACCATGATCCGATGGGTACAATCAGAAATGAGTTCTGACATTCTTAATCAAGGTGTTGATGAAAATAATGGGGCTAACTGGGGTAGGCCCGAATAAGAATAAATATTATTCTAAATCACAAAGAGTTGTGAACCCACGGCTAGCTGTATCCCTGAACCATTGAGGGTCACACAAGCACTTGATCGTTTGTTCCCGTTGAGAGAATAAATTCAAGTAGTTGGATTTATATTATGATATAGTAAATTCAAGGAGTTGAATTTATGATAATTAAATTTTGAGAAAATAAATTCAAGTAATTGAATTTATCAGATAGTAAATTCAAGAAGTTGAATTTATGAAATTTGGAGAAAATAAATTTAAGGACTTGAGTTTATAAAATTTGATAATTTAATTTATTAAACTCAAAAGTTAAGTTTATTAAATATTAAATTAGGGAGGTGATAAAATTCAAAGAGTTGAATTTATAATAATAAATTCAAATGTTGAATTTATAACGTATTAAATTTATTAAACTCAATAGTTGAGTTTATGGAAGATATGTTTAATGGGCTTGTAGGAGTACAAGTCCAATATATTAAATGATTAAAGTTTTTAATGGACTTTAATATAATTAATTAAACTAGTTTGACTAGTCCATTTAATTAACAAAGCCCATTGGATTTAATTAAGGAACCTAAATCCATAATAATGGAGTTTAGGTTAAAAGCTCTTGTTTTTAATATATAAATAAAAACAAAAAGGTAGCATCCACTAATTTCAAGCCATAATATTCGAGAATCACGATTGACCTAAAATAAGAATATTTCATTTATTTAATTAATTGTATTAATTAAGTTAAATGAAGGATTTGTATTAAAATAAGGATTTCTTATCCTTATCAAATGATGCTCTTCGATGGTTTTGATTGATGATAATTGAAGATCTATAAATTTTTTTCCTCCCACTTTCTCTCAAATTCGACCACTCAAAATGTTTGAGGGTTGTGCCGGGTTTTAGTGTTCTATCTCTACGCAAAAATATCTTCTAATTTTCTAGTGCAAATTAGAAGAGGAACAAATCTTTTGGTCGTGGACTTAATAGAAGGAGATCGAAGAAAGTTCGTGAGGATTTTCAACAAGAGCTATATCCGCTAACACCAGAATATTTGGAGCCAAGTGAAATTATTCACCAAAGGTATAATTTTTTAACATCCTATGAATATTTTGCTTAAAATCATACGAGCGTCCAAAGCAAATCATATTTTGATTGTCAAAATAAAATAAAATTTTTAAAACTTCCGTTGCGTTTGGGAGTGTAGAAACCGAGATCCAACAGTGGTATCAGAGCCAAGGTTTTTTCTAAATCGTATGATTTGATATTGAATAATTTATTTCTAACCACACAAGAAAATTTTTCAGAAAATTATAGCACCAAGAAAAATTATTTTTTTTTCAGAAAAAAATTGAATCTGCCCACGCCCGCGCAGCGCGCGCGGCCCGCGGCGTGGGGACTCCAGCGCGCAGCGCGCACGGCGTCCTGCCCGCCAGCGCGCATCACGCGCGCACCTGCGCGCACAAGGGCTGCCGCCACTGCCCGAAACGTTCGGGCAGCGGGCGGGCAGCGCGGGCAGCGCGGACGGCTGTCCGGGAGTGTCTCGGGAACCGTGCTGGATGATGGGCTTGATTTTTTTGGGCCTAGGGTACAATTTTCTGATTTTTCAAGTTTTTGGTTAAATTTGATATTTTTGGAAAATTGGTTCATTGTTATTTTGGAAAATTGATTTTTAGAAAATTTATAATTTTCTTGTGAAATAAATAATTAGAATATGATTTTAATTATTTATGATAAAAATGAGTTTTTTACAAGAAATCAATTATTACTGTTTTAATTAGAAATTAAATAAAGGGGTTTATTTAATTTATTAAATCTTTAATAATTGTGGTGGTTAGTGATATTATTATTAGATATATGATTTATCAATTAATTTTGTTTAATTAATTGATGTTAATATTTGATATTAAATGCATTAAGGATGATCGAGAGCCTTGACCAATGTGTTAGGTGTATGTTAGGATATTTTATTGTTTTATTCGTTTTTTTATATTTGATATTATTAAAGTGGGCCTGGTTTATGGCCCGTTCCCACCCCATGAGATGTATCCCTTATGTGCCATGTCTATTTAAATGTAACTATTAGAAATAGTGGAAGATCAAGACTGGAAGATGGTGGGCCCGATGAACGAGATGAAGACATGTAAAATATTGGAAGCTTTTGTAATAGTTGCATTTGCATCCCTGCATTCACCTAGGTTTGGACCTGGATCCATGTATGGCTCACATGGATCTAATAGTGTTGGCGATCGATCATCCTTATTTATTGTTGAATGTCTTATTATGATATATGTGATATATAGTAGTATGCATGTATGTATATTATTATATAATATAGTTGCATGAATTCGAAAAACATACAAACTCGTGGCACGCGATTTTTTAAATTAAAATGATGAGACAATTTTAAAATTAAAATCCCTCATTTTGAATAAGATTCAAAATTTATATCAAACCGAAAAAGTAAAAATTAAAATAGTTTATTTTTTTTCCTTGTCTTCCATCAACCGTGGTTGCATGTTGATCGTTACCCGCGGACAGTGTCTGGCTCATATTATTGGGGAGGCCTGTACGCCGGAAAGCTGTTGTGGGGACCCGGACGCTAATCATCTTCTTAATCGTCATTGGGACTAATTTAATCAATTATATTAAACAGGGTCTAAATGTTTTTTTTTAAAGTACATTATCCAAGGCGGAACGTAATGGTATACATCTTAATATACATGTCAGTATTAAAAGTACAAGTCTTGCACTATATACAATCAGTCTCAACTAAGGTTTAACAACTATATAGCAAGTGTTTAAACCCTATCTCTAGTCCAAGTCCGTAGTCTTCACTCTAATCTTGATCTTTCTTCACCACTGTGACCCTGAATCTGTCCCACCTGTTGCCATGTACACATAGAAACACGACAACAGCCGGATAACTCCGATGAGAATAAAATCCCAGTATAAACAATGTATCAATGCAATCATATAAAGCATATATAAAAGCACAAACAAACATCAACACATGTATCCAATCTGACTACATGAATCAATACAAATCTGTATTTAAATCAATGACTCGTTATCTCATCTCATCTCATTTCTAATCTAGGGATCCCAATCTAATTTAGACTTTGGCATTCTATATCGAATATCTACAATAGAAGTCGATCTACTTCTAAGCTCATCTATATACCACAATTCTAGGGTCTTAGCGGTTCTGCCAAGACTTGGAGGTTCTGCCCTAGCTAGGCTGATCTGCCTAGACTCGAACTCTTGCTCTGCTATAATTCAATAGACTAAACATATCAATCTGATAATTCGCAAATATCAATGCAATGAAATAAAGTATGTGATTTAGGGAAACTCAAGTCAAACCTAACTCGAGTTGTGCAATCCCGAATCAACATTTATTTATACCTTTCATTCTGTAGCTCTGATACAATCGAAGAAGTGACTCAAAGTTTGTCAGTGTTCAATCTGGTAATGACAATATCAATATACTGTATCAATATTCTATTCAAATCAAGACATCTCTGTCTTATCAAATTCTGATGGTACAACAATACAATCTTGTGATAACGGTGATACCACACCAGTATATACTAATTCGAATAACTTATAATCAACCACCGTACAAATCTGACATCAATTCTAATCAATTTCATTCTGAAAATCATAACAATTCCATATGATATCTGTTTCTTAATCTGACTTTGATTCTATGATGTCTACTATGTCAAGAGCACCATATATGAATCGTATCTGATTCTGGACATAGCATAATTTCAAATTTTAATAAAACGTAACGAAACTTACGTTCTGTAGTATCTGTCGTTGCTAGGAACACGGTGTCGTATGCGGATTTAAATTTGGACGGTCGGATCGTACGTAAAACAAATTCTGAAATCAGAGAGCAATTCTTCCTCAGAGCCTCGTTTTTCCCTTCTTTTTCTCTGAATTACGTTTGCTACACATATATATACATATATCATGCATGCTTCGACTAGGTGGCTCACTTCTTAGCACAACACATCTCGCGCATATCAAAGGGGATCGGTTACGGTGACCAGAAGCGCAACGGAAGTTTAAAAATTTTAATTTTCATCAAGAAATTTCAAGTGAATGTGTGTAGAAAATACAATAAAACACAAAATGACATTCATAGTGTGTTAAGAAATGTACCTATCAATCACAAGGATTGATGTATGGCTCCAACTAAGGTGTAAACACCTTAGCTCTTCAATGGTAGAAATTATCTACAAGCTCTCCTTGTTCTTGAATCTTTCCTTCAAATTAGGCCCACCACCAACTAGCTAGAACCACTCTAATTTTGCACTAGAAAAATTAGAGCATTTTTCTTTGAGAAGTGTAGTGTTTCTTCAACAATTGAAGAACAAAAAATTGGAGAGGATGAATAGTATTTTCAGCCACTATTCATGCTAGGAGAGAAGGAGAGACATTTTTTTGGTTGTGGGAAAAGTTAAAGTAAAAAAGTTGCATGCCAAGCTTTGGTTATACAAAAAGTTGTTTCCCAACCTTTCACCTCCCTTGCATGCCTTTCTATTTGGGTTTGTAACAATTACAAAGCCCGTGGTCTTTTATTTAAATGTCCCAAACACATTTGAGACCATTTAACCATTGCTTGATTTTACTCAAGCCCACTAGTCTAATAATTATTTTTAATTGGGCTCTACAAGACCCAATATTGTTTAATTAATTCAACACTTGAATTAATTTAATTATTTGGACTCTACTAGGTCCACTAGTGTTTAATTAGTTCAACACTTGAATTAATTTAATTAAGTCCATAATAATGTTTATGAAAATCACAATTTTCAAATACATTATTTGTTTGGCCAACTTTTAATATAGGAACACTTCCATAAATTAAAATTTACATTTCTCTCATAGAAGTCATATTTCTATTTTTCCTTTATGCTTATAAACTCATTTATAAGCCGTTCAACACATTGAACTAATTTCTCCTTTATAGAATTCATACTTCTAATTTTTCTTTACGCTTATAAACTCCTTTATAAGCCGTTCAACACATTGAACTATTTCTCTTCTCAACGGGATCTAGAAAGCTAGTACTTGTGTGACCCTCAATGGTTCATTGATACAACTAGCCGTGGGTTCACATCTCTATGTGATTCGGACTAAACATGTCCTTATATGAGCATACCCCAATTGCTCCATTCTTACTTATCAACTCCTTGATAACAAGAACGTCAGAACTCAAGTCTGATAGTACCCAACCAATCATGTTAAACGCCTAGCAGCATCGCTTACATGATTCCCTAGGTATCAAATGATAGTGCCTGCAAGAACCATTCAATTATGGTTAGCGTACAGTACGGTTCCTTCAACTCATAAATCCCGACTGATTCGACAACCATTGGTTTATCGAGATTTGTCAATGAATCGATACTATGTGTCATGTCGTAGTTGCATCGATGGTGTAATCTATGAAACCCCTTTCATAATTACAACCATACTCTGATCAGAGATTTCAACCTACATACACATGATAACACATAAGATATCCATACCCGAAGGTAAGCGGTGAATCCCCGACTACAATGCATCGACTCCTATATGTTTCGACAGAACACCCAACCTTGCCACCTGATGACCCCATGAGAGTCGGTAAACAAGTCAAAGTGTAATTCTAGCATATAGAGTCTCAATGTTGTCCCAGGTCATAAGGACTAATGGTGTACAACCATAAACTAGAACGTTTCCACTCGATAAGTGAGAACCACTTGGAAAGTCCTTTATGGAGGGTTGTTCAGTGCACTCTACAAGGAGCACATATGTGCATGCTCGGACATCACAATGTCCCCTACCAATGAAACATGGTACTCACATCGCAGATACTAGTCTCGAACTCTAGCGGCCTATATCCTTCTTAGCGGCGGCTGAATCGACTAGGAACTGTTTAGAATATACAGTATTCCAAATATGAGTTCCATGATACTCATCATATGAGCATCTCATATTCTTTCTACTATTTGTATATTCAAGGTCTTTATCTATGCAACTAGCATGGGTATACAGATAAAGATTTGCCAAAACAATAATTTCAAATATTATTAAAATAAAGATTGCTAATACATAGAGTTTCGTTGTGAACACTCGGACAACACTTGGCTCGACCGGCACCTACTCTAACAGCATATGCGCGACCCTCCTCGGTGCATATGCACGAGACACTTTGTCCCGGCGCGTCGTTCTCACGGCAGCTCGCGCATATGCTTGCCAATCTTCCGCGCATATGCGCGAAGCATTCTTCGCAACTCTCGGGTACCCTCGCGCAGATGCGCGAATCTAAGTCGCGCATGTGTGCCCAACTTTCTGGACCTCTCGCGCAAGTGCGCTCTTGAGGTCGCGCATGTGCGCCCAATGCTCTGTCTCGCATTATGGCTTCCGCACAGCTCACGTATATGCGCCTACTCTTCGCGCATATGCATGAGGCCTTCGGTCCTTACGCCAACAAATCTTACATGCTATCTCAATTCGTGTCTCATTAAGCCATTTCATAATCGTCTTGATTAAAGTCAATAATCGTAATTTAACACGATATAAAATCTTGGGCATTACATTTCTCCTCCCCTAAGATAAGATTTCGTCCTCGAAATCACAGGCGATCAATCATATCAATAAGGAGTATATACAGAAACTGTATAAGACATTTACATTATCGAAATAACTCTGGGAATTCTTGTCTCATATCTGATTCCGTCTCCCAGGTGGCTTCTTCAGTGCCATGACGAGTCCATTGAACTTTTACAAGTAGAATAGTGTTCGTTTTGAGCTGTTTTTCTTTACGATCGATAATCTAACTCGGTTTTTCAACATAGCTTAGTGTTTCATCCAGTTCGGCCTCCTCTGGCTGAATAGCATGTGAAGCATCAGGAAGATATTTTCTTAATAACGAGACATGAAAGACATCATGTATCTCGGATTATGAAGGCGGTAAAGCGAGTCGATAGGCACGATCTCCTATCTTCTCGAGAATCTCATAAGGCCCAATGTATCGTGGAGACAGTTTCCCTTTCTTGCCAAATCTGACAACTCCTCTGAAAGGTGAAATCTTCAAAAATACTCGGTCTCCTGTCTCAAATACCAACGGTATACGTCGAACATTGGCATATTTGGCCTGTCTGTCTTGCGCTGCCTTCATTTTCTTTCGAATTAGCTTCACTTTTAAAAGTCATATCTCTGATCATGTCAGGTCCAATCTCAGGAACTTCAGAGATATCATCCCAATAGAGAGGGGATCGACACTTCTTTCCGTACAACGCTTCAAATGGTGCCATCTCAATACTCGTCTGATAGCTGTTGTTGTACGAAAACTCACAAAGTGGCAATGCTTCTTGCCAATTAGTGCTAAAATCAAGCACTATTGCTCTCAGCATATCCTCCAGTGTCTAGATAGTCTGCTCTGACTGTCCGTTGGTCTGTGGATGATATGCGGTACTCAGATGTATCTTTGTACCGAGAGCCTGCTGCAAACTCTGCTAGAAGTGCGAAGTAAATCGAGGATCACGGTCTGATACAATTGACTTCGGTACTCCGTGCAATCTGACGACTTCTCTGACATAAATCTCTGCCATCTGATCAAATCTGTACGTCATCTTGTACGGAATAAAACATGCGGATTTGGTCAATCTATCAATCACGACCCAAATCGCATCACTACCTCGGGAGTAACGCGGCAACTGCATCACAAAATCCATGGAAATGTGATCCCATTTCCATTCAGGGATAGACAAACTCTGTAATAAACCTCCTTATTTCTTTCTTTCTGCTTTCATCTGCTGGCAATTCAGACATTTGGAAACAAATTCGGCAATGTCAGTCTTCATTTGTTTCCATCAGAACTGTCTTTTCAAATCATTATACATCTTCCTGCCACTAGGATGAATACTGAATCGACTGTTGTGCGTTTCTGACAATATCTGTCGTCTCAAATCTGAAACATTCGGCACAACCAGACGATTATTCACATACAAGACGTTATCACATACCTGATACTCCGATCGATGCCCTGTTCTGACCATCGATACTGATTTCTGTACATTCTGATCAACTTTCTAAGCTTCCTTAATCCTTAAGATCAGATCGGGTTCCACTTGTACTGCATAGAGTCTCAACGGTCTATAATCTGTTTCAAATTCTAATCCAGACAAACAGCAGTCTTCTATCAAATTTGAAACACCAATCGTCGATAAGGATAAAGAACATACCTTTCGACTCAGTGCGTCTGCTGCTGAATTAGACTTTCCTGGATAGTATTTGATTTCACAATCAAAGTCTTTAAGCAAATCAAGCCATCTTCGTTGCCTCATATTCAATTCAGACTGTGAAAACAGATATTTCAAGCTTTTGTAATCAGAATAGATTCCAAATTTCTCACCGTAGAGGTAGTGTCGCCATATCTTTAATGCAAAGACAATGGCTGCCAATTCAAGGTCATGAATTGGATAACGGGTCTCATGTGGTTTAAGCTGTCTTGAGGCATAAGCAATAACATGCCCTCGCTGCATCAGAACACATCCCAACCCTCTGTGAGAAGCGTCGCAATAAACCACAAAATCACCAGTACCGGATGGGATAGTCAACACCGGAGCACTGGTAAATCTCTTTTTCAATTCCAGAAAACTGGTCTCACATTCTTCGGACCAAACAAATGGAGCATTCTTCTGAGTCAGCTGACTATTGGTTTAGCTATACTCGAGAAATATTTAATGAAACGGCGGTAATATCCTTCTAAACCCATAAAACTACGAATTTCGGGTACTGATGTCGGTCTTGGCCAAGAAATCACGGCTTCAACCTTACTGGGATCAACTGATATACCATCTCCGGATATAATATGACCCAGAAATACTACTTGTCTTAACCAAAACTCATATTTCGACAGCTTAGCATATAATTTCTCAGTCCTCAAAATTCGCAACACAATTCTTAAATGCTCAGCATGCTCACTCATATTCTTTGAATAAATCAAAATATCATCAATGAATATAATCACAAATTCATCGAGATATTTCTGGAATACACGGTTCATTAATCCCATAAATACAGCTGGAGCATTCGTCAAACCAAACGGCAGGACAATAAATTCATAGTGTCCATACCTGGTTCTGAATGCTGTCTTTGAAATATCAGAATCTCTAACTCTCAGCTGATGATATCCAGATCTCAAATTGATCTTAGAATATATCGAAGAACCCTGCAACTGGTCAAAGAAATCATCAATACGTGGCAAAGGATATTTATTCTTTACCGTTGCCTTGTTCAGTTGCGGTAATCGATACAAAGTCTCATCGAACCGTCTTTCTTTCTTACAAACAATACTGGAGCACCCCAAGGAGACACACTCGGTCTGAGGTACCTCTTGCCCAGTAGATCCTCCAACTGATCTTTCAGCTCTTTTAATTCTATCGGTGCCATTCTGTACGGAGTTCTAGAAATCGGAACTGTACCTGGCATCAATTCGATGCTGAAGTCTATCTCTCGGGCTGGAGGCAATCCCGGAATTTCATCTGGAAAGACGTCAGCAAACTCACATACCACTGGCAGGTCTGCCAATGATGGACTCGACTTCAGTACATCTACTGAATAAACAAGGAATCCCTCTGCTCCTTTTTGTAACAATCGAGTCATAGATAATACGGATACTAAAGGAATTCTCGATCTAGAACCCTTACCGTAAAATTTCCACTCTTCAGCCATATCTGGTATGAATCTTACAATCTTGTGGAAACAATCAACAGTCGCTCTGTACTTGGTCAGCATATCAATACCGATAATACAATCAAAATCGGACAACCCAAGTACGATGCAATATAATTCAATCTCATGCCCGTCATACTGTAGTATACAATGTTTTACAGAATTTACGGATATCAAACATGTCCCCAAAGGAGAAGAGACAGACACTACAGTAGCTAAAGACTCTACAGGTAATGCATGACTTAATGTAAATCGTTCAGAAATAAATGTATGTGAAGCACCAGTATCAATCAATACATAAGCAGGGTAACCACATAAAGAACAGTTACCTGCCACAACGTCATCTGGTGCTTCCTGGGCCTGCTCCTCTGTCAAAGCGAATACTCTGGCCTGCTGTCTAGGAGGCTGGCTACCTGTCTGGCTTCCTACTAGCCTTTTCTTTGACTGAGCTGGCGCTGGCTGGAATGTATGAACAGCAGCTGATCGTCTCTCAGTCTGTGCTGCTGATCCCGATGACTCGGCTCCGTCGGATATTTGGGAACCTCTCTGTGGACACACTTTAGCAAAGTGTCCCGGCTGCTTGCAGATGTTGCAACTACCAGTCACTCCCTGGCATTGCTCAGTTGCATGTCTTCCTCCGCAAGTCCTACAATAAACTCCAGTGTAACTCTGGCTCTGTCGAGAAACACCGGAGCTAGAAGAACTACTGCCAGATTTCTTAAATTGCTTTCCTTTGGCTTTCAAAAATTCTTTCTTCCCACCACTGCTGCTGCCACCCTCAAATCTGGGAGGTGGTTGATGTGGTCTCGGTGCTGGAGGCACAAATGAAGCCCCTTTCTATCTCATCAGACCATCTTCTGCTTCTTTGGCTCGATTCAGGGCATCAGTGAAATTATTCGATCGCCCTGTGTTCACCAATGTAAAAATATCGGGGTTCAAGCCATTGATGAACTGATCAGCAGTAGCTTCCTCACTTTCAGCAACATGTTGAGCAAATCTCAACAGGGTAGAGAATTTGGACACATACTCTTCTATATTCATCTGCCCCTGTCTCAAATTAGCAAATTCTGCCCCCTTATCTTTCCTGTACGACACTGGGAAGAACCTCTGATAGAATTCAGTTCTAAACACATTATAGGTAATGGTCGTACCTCGGTGTTCCAATGCCCTCTTCGTCGTAATGCACCAGTTCTTGGCAACGTCGTGTAACTGGTGTCCTATCAGTTTCACTTTCCGCTCATCAGTATATTCCAAAGACTCAAACATCATTTCAATATCATCCAGCCAATTCTCACAATCCACGGAAGTCTCCGTTCCCTTCAAAGTTGGTGGGTGAAATGACTGAAGTCTTTTCAAAAGTGTCTCCATTGGAGTGGCTATGACATCCATCGGAGGATTTGAAGTACTGCCCTGTTCTGGGATTTGTCTGGGAGGCATATCAGGTTATCAACAGGATTAGTAACCCAAATACAATAACCAGCTTCTGCCCTCCTCTGATCATATTACTGCTGATCTAGAATCGGTGCTGATCCATTCTCAATAAAACATATTACTATATCAAATCAGATAAGGAAGTAACATGTATTAAAGCAGTAAGACATGCTAGCATTCAAAAGCAGTAAAGAAAACCTCAATCTACCCCGCTCACTAGCCTCTTCTATCTCAATCTAAAGGATCTATCGCTCTGATACCACCTGTTGTGGGGACCCGGACGCTAATCATCTTTTTAATCGTCATTGGGACTAATTTAATCAATTATATTAAACAAGGTCTAATTTTTTTTTTAAAAGTACATTGTCAAAGGCGGAACGTAATGGCATACATCTTAATATACATGTCAGTATTAAAAGTACAAGTTTTGCACTATATACAATCAGTCTCAACTAAGGTTTAACAACTATATAGTGTGGGGACCCGGACGCTAATCAAGTTCTTAATCATCATTGGGACGAATTAATCAATTATAAGACAGGGTCTAAATTTTTTTTTTTAAATACAAAGCGGAAACGTAATGTAATTTACTCAAATTACATATTAAACATGAACATACAAATCTTGTGTTATCTACAAGAATTCAACTAGGTTCAACTACATATCAGTGCTGAATCCTATGTTGCTTCGAAGCCCGGATCTCCACGCTATCTAATCTTCTCTCATCCTCTTCCTGACCCTGATCCAGCCCCACCTGTTGTCATGCCCACATACAAAACAAGACAACAGCCGGATGACTCCGGTGAGATATAAATATCCCAGTATAAACAATGTATACATGCAATCATATAAAAGCATATACGAAAGCATATAAGAATTATTCATAACATGTCTCAAATCAGAAACATAAATCAATATCTAGCATTCAATAAACATGAATGATATAACCAATGTAAATCAACCAGGAGTATCAGACTCAACTCAATCGACGCGTCGTCTCAGACTCGACTCCACTGACGCGTCGTCTCAGACTCGACTCCACTGACGCGTCGTCTCAGACTCCACTGACGCGTCGTCTCAGACTCGACTCAACTCTAACCTAGGGATCCCGATGTCTGGATAATGATAAATATACCGAATCTCAGTCGATAGGAATGAATCAATCCCTAAACGACATCGATATAATTAATATATCCAATGTCTGGGCGAATCAGCAGCAGGATTGACGAATCAGTCAATAATTTGGCAAATCAACCAACAACTAGGCGAATCAGCCTGTAATTAAGCGAATCAGCTTAAGTTAAGACGAATCAGTCAATAACCAGACGAATCAGCCGGTGACTAGGCGAATCAGCCCATGACTCAACGACTCAGTAATCAATACATGCATTCAGTATCTAAGCAAATCAATCGATGACTAGCGAATCAGCAGTCATTACATGCAGTGGCTATAAATCAATAGACTACAATCATAAGTCTCATCAATTGCAAATATCAATGCAATAAATGAAAGTATGTGATTTAGGGAGACTCGAGTCAAACCTCACTCGAGTTATGCAATCCCAACTCAACATTAATTTATACCTTTCTTTCTGATACTCTAGTTCTGTCGAAGTCTCGAACCCCAAGCCTGTCAATACTCAGTCAGACAATAAAAATATTGAAGGTACAGTATCAATACACCACTCAATCCATACTGGATAAAATCAGAATTCAATCAAATTCTGTTTCAACAACATAACGGCGTAATCTCAATATATCCAGCCATATCATATCAGTCAGATATCAATTCTAATATCTCATAATCAATAACATCTCAATTCTGATATCAACTCGACTCCAAAAATACTCCGAAAATCATAACAATTTCATAATCAGTCCGTTTCTTAATCTGACTTCGATTCTATGATCTCTAATATGTCAAGAACAACATATATGAGTTCCATTCAATTCTGACAATATCATAATTTCAAAGCATGTCAAAACGTAGCAAAACTTACGTCCAGTTGTAGCCTACGTTGCTAGGAACTCGATACCGAAGTCGGATTCGAAATCAGACGGACGGATTTCTCGCAAAAGGCGTAAGGAATTCCCAAAATCTCTCCTCTTCTTTCTCAGATTTTCTCCTGAATATTTCGAAGGATCCCTTGCTATATATGTAATATCCCAAGTTTTTATTGTGCTATGATCATTGATTTCATGTGTTATGGTTAAGGGATATTCATATATTGATATGATCAAGTTTTGGGAGATGTTTTATGCTTGATTATAGAAGGAGTTTGGTTGTTATAATTCATAAGAATTTAGTGGAATAAGAAAAGGTTGGATATTAAGTCAAGAAAGGATGTTTTTAGGAGTTCGTGTCGGAGGAGTAGCGCTCGGGTACAGCAGCGCCGCACCTGCGCTGCCATTGGCAGCGCAGAGGCGCTGCCTGGCCGAGGGCAGGCCGCACCTGCGCTGGGCGCTGCCTGTGCGGCAGCAGGCCGCACCCGTGCTGCTATATGCAGCGCGGGTGCGTTGCCTGTGCGGCAGCAGCGCCGCACCCGCGCTGCTATGTGCAGCGCGGGTGCGCTGCCTGCGCGGAGCGCTGCCCAGTCGAGCGCGGGTGCGCTGCCCTGCATTATTTGTCGAAAGTGTTATTTCAAATCACGATTTTAAGTTTGGGGATTGATTTTTATGCTTGGTTTTGAGATTTATCTTCATTCCTTCATTTCTCCTTCTCTCTCATACGCTTCCTTCTCATCTTCTTCCCCAAAATTCTCTTCCAAATCTTCAACCAAGTTCAAGGATTTTTGAGGAAATCTTAGCATCTCCTAGTCTAGGTGCAAGCTACAAGGTAAGATCTTAGTTATTCTTTGGTTTTGCAAGGAATTGTTGGGTTGAAGGTTTGAGTTGACTTTTTGGATCTATGTATATATGGTGTTAATTCATAGATTTTATGGTGTTTATTGTTGTAGGGATTCTTTTGAGGTCATCTTTGCCACCAAGTGTTGATTGGGTTGTAAGTAGAGGCTATTCCTTGTGCTCACATGATATATATGTATCCAAGCCATTTTTATTGATGTCTAGCTTCTTTAATGGACATGTTATTGCCATATTTGTTGATATATATTCATTGATCCAAGAATTTTATAGATTTCATTGATAAAGAAGCTACCAAGCTATTGTGCCTATCAAGTGTTTGTTCAATTGTCCAAATGAATTTCATATGCTACAATTCAAGGAATGATAGTAATTCATGCATGTCATTGGCCAATCACATGAAGAGTATCTCTCACAGTCTGGTATATATTTTCATATATCACAGAGATACTATCCATAGGTTATCTCTCACAGTCCGATATATATTTATATATATTAACAGAGATAACATTCATAGGTCACAGATTACAAGTTACAGACTATCATTTCCTCTCATGGCTATCTCTCACAGTCCGATATATATTTATATATATTAACAGAGATAACATTCACAGATTACAGATCATTGAGCTATTGTTTCATTTCCTTTAATTCATGTTATGATATACCATCTATATCGATTTTATCATTATTGTTCATCGAAGATGGTATTATTCAATGTTTATTGCCATTGCAATGTTTCAAGCCAAGCCATATAAATATGTATTTGTTATGTAAAGTTCTCTACTTACTGAGTTTTATCTCATTTCAGTTAATGTCATGTGATGCAGGTAATAAAAAGATTTGAAGCAGATTGTCCAAGGGGAAGAAGTCATATAGCTACTGTACTGGAAAAGTTTTATTTGAATATGTTAATGATTTTATTGGGGTGTGATGAACATTTAAAGTTTTAAAAATAGCATGTATTTTATTATATGTAATAATGGTATTTGAATTAGATGTTTGAGATTATGTATTGTAAGATAATGTTTGCAATGTATATACAGTATATTTTATTTTAAAGATAAATGGTTCCGCTGATGTCGAGTTATTTTTAAATTTAAAAATGTTTATTTAAGTGGGGTGTTTCAATATATATCAGTGCATGCATGTCATGAGGTGTCCTCATTTTCGCACAACACGTCGCACCGCGGGGGCGGTAAGTTCAAGACCGCGGGTGCGCTCATGCTTCGGCATTCTTATCTATTCTGAAATTGCACGACCGCGGGTGCGGTCACCCTTCGATAAAACTGACCAAGTTTCTGTCCATGCACCGCGGGTGCGGTACATGCAAGGGCGCGGGTGCGGTGTTGCTTCGGCAACACATTCTAAAATTCAGAATAATGGCCGCAGATTTTCTTAAATCGTGTCTCAGTTGGCCCTTCAATACTCACGTTAAATTATAAATCAATAATCCTTGATTAACAGTGATTAATTCTCGGGCATTACATTTCTCCCCCTTAAGATACGATTTCGTCCTCGAAATCAAAGTAATCAATTCAGATTGGTCAGAAGAAATGTATACAGAGTTTAAATCAGAAACTCATCTCAATGAATCTGTTCTGAAATTTTAATCTCATATCAAGTTCTATTTCTGGAAATAGCTCTGATAAAGTCAATCTCGCAATACTGGTTATACAACATCTGTATATACCCAACTAGCAGTTCGTAACAGCTCAACACCATCAGCTGTTATTAAGTCTGTTTATCTCAATCAAAGATATATTCGATCTTTGGTCTCAAATACCAACAGTCATCGTCCGACGTTGGCATATTCAGTCTGTCTATTATGCGCTGTTTTCATTTTCATCTGAATTAGCTTCCTCTTTTCAGTCATATCTTTGATCATTTCAGATCCAATCTCAAGAACTTCAGAGATATCATTTCAATAAAGAGAAAATCCATATATCTTTCCATACAACGCTTCGAAAGGAGTTATCTCAATACACGTTTGATAGCTGTTGTTGTACGAAAATTCGCAAAATGACAATGAATCCTGCCATTTAGTGTTAAAATCAAGCATTACAGCTTTCAGCATATTCTCCGAAATCTGGATAATCCGCTCTGACTGTCCATCAGATAGTGAATACTATTCAGTATTCAGATATAATCTAGTATCTAACTCTTATGGTACATTCTGTCCAACGTGTAAAATCAACCAAAATCACGGTCTAATATACTCAACTCTCAGTACTCCGTGTAATCTAATCATTTTCCTGACGGAATACTAATAGTATATCATATTTGTACATCTTCATGTACGGTTTAGCACTCGCAGACTGGATCAGTCTGTCATTCCTAACTCAATCCATACTCAATTCCGAGAGGAATGTAGTAACTTTATCACGATATCCTTGGAAATGTAATCTTATTTCCATTCAGGATCCGACAAGTTACATAACCAATCTCTTGGTTTGTTTTCTTTCTATCTTTATCTGTCTGTAATTCAGACATTTCAGCCCAAATTCTGCCATATCTAATCTCATCTGTTTCTATCAAAACATTTTCTGCTATCAGGATGCCTACTGAATCAAGTATTGCACCCTTCTGACAATTCTGTCATTTCAAATTTAAAATATCGGGCACCAAAAAATCAGTTATTAATATACAATACAGTATTACTTACCTGATATTCTGATCGACACTCTGTTCTGACTATTGATATTGAGTTCTAAACATTCTAATCAACTTTTTGAGCTTCTAACTTTTCAAAATCAGCTCTAGTTCGGACAGTACAATATAATCTCCATTGTCTACAATCTGTCCCAAACACGTATTCAGAATAACATCAATATTCAATCAGATTCAAAACACGCTAAACTCATTGATACGGATCTGTTAAACTCATAAACCTCAATGTCTGACACCGATGTCAACCTCGGCTGACTAATCATGGTTTAATTCTGCTAAAATCAACAGATACCTTATTTTCAGATATAAAAATCCTTGAGCCCAATCTGTCTCAATCAGGATTTACTATATCAACAATTTCTGATATCAACTCAAAGCTGAAATCGATCTCTCTGAAATCAGATCTAGAGTCTTATTCGAGGAAAACATTAATAACTTTCTTATCATTGGTAAATCAGCCAATGATAGACTCAACTTCAGTAATCAACTGAATACATAAGGAGTTACTCTGCTCCTTTCTGTAATAATCGAGTCATAGCTTGTACGAATATCAAAGGAATTCTCAGTCTAAAATTCTTATCGTACAATATTCATCTCTTGGTCATCTCAGGTCTGATTCTCACCATCTTCTGGAACTAATCTATGGTAGCTCTGTACTTGATCAGCATATCAATATCAGTAATGTAGTTCCAAAATCATAGAACACCAGTACAATACCATCTACCACACAATCTAACTCGATCTCATTCTTATCCTACAGTAGTATACAAGATCTAACAGAAATCACTGATACAAGATCTTTTCCCAAATGAAAAGAAACAAATACTACAGTAAATAGGGACTCAACAGATAATGCATGCATCAATGCAAATCTCTCAGAAATAATAGTATGTGAAGCATCGGCATCACTCAATACATATGCAGGATAATCAAACAAATCAGTTACCTGCAATATCATCATCTGGTGCTTCCTGAGCCTGTTCCTCCGTAATGCCCGGAAATTTAATCCTAATAATCTATAATTATTGAATTATAATTTGACATGATTATGAGAGGATTAATCGGGACATGAAATAAGAATACGTGTGGAAATGTATGTGCGAGGACAGTAGCATCGGCGCACATGCGCGATAGAACGCGCGCACTTGCGCCAAGCAGACAGTAGGCCTTGCGCATATGCACGGCGTGTATCCGCGCATATGCACGACACAACCCGAGAGTTGTGAAGAAATCCTCGCGCATATGCGCGGAAGAGTGTCGCGTATATGCGCGAGTCCCCGTGAAGCTACGCGCCGAGACAGAATGTCTCGCGCATATGCGCGGAAGGTGATCGCGCATATGCGCGAGACGTGGTTGGCCAAGAGTGAGCCATTTGCCATTTCGCATGTTACGTATGTATATATATATATATATATATATATATATATATATATATATATATATATATATATATATATATATACATGCAAGCTTCTTTCAGAAAAGAGGGAAAACGGAAATCCGGGGAAAACTTTGCTCCTTGATTCCAGAATTCGATTTACGATCAATCCGTCCGTTAGATTTTAATTCCGACTTCGGTACTGAGTTCCTAGCAACGTAGACTACAACTTGACGTAAGTTTTACTACGTTTTGACATGCTTTGAAATTATGATGTTGTCAGAATTGAATGGAATTCATATATGATGTTCTTGACATATTAGACATCGTAGAATTGAAGTCAGATTGAGAAACAGACTGATTATGGAATTGTTATGAATTTTTAGGGTATATTGATTTATACCGAACAGATTTGAATTGTGATTGAATTACAGATTGTAATGGATAAGAGTTATGATTGGTAATTGATGTCTGTTGATTTAGTATTGACGGGGATACTAAGACTGTACCATTATGCCGTTGATGTTGAAATAAATCCAGATTAATCAGATTGTTAGTAATTCGAATGGTATATTGATATGAGATTATTGGTATTACCATTGTCAGATTGAGGGATTGACAGAGTTTGGATTCCAGACCGAAATTGCAACGGAAGGTATAAGTCAATGTGTATTGGGACATCGACTCAAGTAGGATGTACTTGAGTTTCCCTAAATCACATACTTATTATTTGTTTATCATTGTGTTTAATGATTTGATTTAGATGCTTGTTCTATGGAGTTATAGGAGCATGCATTAGACGAGTAATCTTGTGACAGAAGTACCTGATAGTGGAAGGTAACCACGGGTACATTGCACGATGTCACAAGAAATGGTGATAGACCATAGTCTATGACGGATGCGTCTGGACACTAGATGTTTGGTTATATCGACTTGGATAGAACTGGAGTCTTTTCTATTACTGGTTGTCGATATAGGAATGCCACATCTGGAAACCGGGATCCCTAGGCTAGGAATGAGTCTAGTCTGAATCGTGGAGTCACGAGTATTGTCGACAGATTGATATTGTTTACATTTCTGATTTTGATATGTATTACTGTTATCTGTTTCATACTTTGTATTGAACATATGACTGGATGTTCTTGAAAGGGGATCGGTTACGGTGACCGGAAGCGCAACGGAAGTTTAAAAAATCAAATTTTTCATAGAAATTTTCGGCCACTCCTCATTTCATGTAGCAAAAAAAAAAAAACACAACTATGTCATACATAGGGTGTAAGAAAATCGTTACCTATCAACCTCTTGAGGTTGATGAATGGCACCAACCAAGTTGTAAACAACTTGGCTCTTCAAGGATGACAACTATCTTCAAGCTTTCCAAGTTCTTGAATCTTTCCTTCAAATTAGGCCCACCACCAACTAGGTAGATCCCCTCATATTTTGCACTAGAAAAATATGAGGATTTTTCAAAGAGAAGTGCAAGATTTCCTCAACAAATTGAAGAACAAAAATGAGAGAAAAATGGGAGAGAAATGTATGGAGAATTTCGGCCAAGAGGGAGACAAGAATGAGGAGTGAAGTCTCTTCTTGGTTGTGGGAAAAGTTGGGAGAAAAAGTTGCATGCCACGCCTTGAAAACTCAAAAAGTAGTCTCCCAACCTTTCACCTCCCATGCATGCATATTATATGGTTTTTATCAAAATAAAAACCATGGACTAAATTTAATTATCTCAAACATATTTGAGACAAATTAAACATTACTTGAATTTACCCAAGTCCCACTAGTTAAATAATTAATTTAAATTGAGCTCTACAAGACTCAATATAATTTAATTAATTCAACACTTGAATTAATTTAATTATTTGGACTCTACTAGGTCCACTAGTGTTTAATTAATTCAACACTTGAATTAATTTAATTTAGACCATAATAATGTTTATGAAAATCACAATTTTCAAATATATTATTCACTTGGCCAACTTTTAATTTAGGAACACTTCCATAAATTAAAATTTACATTTATCTCATAGAAGTCATACTTCTATTTTCTTTACGCTTATAAACTCATTTATAAGCCGTTCAACACATTGAACTATTTTTCTCTTTTGTAGAAGTCATACTTCTAATTTTCCTTACGCTTATAAACTCCTTTATAAGCCGTTCAACACATTGAACTATTTTTACTTCTCAACGGGATCTAGAAAGCTAGTACTTGTGTAGCCCTCAATGGTTCATTGATACAACTAGCCGTGGGTTCACATCTCCATGTGATTCGGACTAACATGTCCTTATATTAGCATACCCCAATTGCTCCATTCTTACTTATCAACACCTTGATAACAAGAACGTCAGAACTCAAGTCTGATAGTACCCAACCAATCATGTTAAACGCCTAGCAGCATCGCTTACATGATTCCCTAGGTATCAAATGATAGTGCCTGCAAGAACCATTCAATTATGGTTAGCGTACAGTATGGTCCCTTCAACTCATATATCCCGACCGATTCGACAACCATTGGTTTATCGAGAGTTGTCAATGAATCGATACTATGTGTCATGTCGTAGTTGCCTCGATGGTGTAATCTATGAAACCCCTTTCATAATGACAACCATACTCTGGCAAGAGATTTCAACCTACATACACATGATAACACATAGGATATCCATACCCGAAGGTAAGCGGTGAATCCCCGACTACAATGCATCGACTCCTATGTGTTTCGACAGAACACCCAACCTTGCCACCTGATGACCCCATAAGAGTTGGTAAACAAGTCAAAGTGTAATTCTAGCACATAGAGTCTCAATGTTGTCCCGGGTCATAAGGACTAATGGTGTACAACCATAAACCAGGACTTTTCCACTCGATAAGTGAGAACCACTTGGAAAGTCCTTTTATGGAGGGTTGTTCAGTGCACTCTACCAGGAGCACCTATCTGCATGCTCGGACATCACAATGTCCCCTACCAATGAAACATGGTACTCACATCGCAGATACTAGTCTCTAACTCGAGCGGCCTATATCGTTCTTAGTGGCGGCTGAATCGACTAGGAACCGTTTAGAATATACAGTATTACAAATATGAGTTTCATGATACCCATCATATGAGCATCTCATATTCTTTCTACCATTTTTATATTCAAGGGCTTTATCTATGCAACTAGCATGGGTATACAGATAAAGATGTACCAAAATAATAATATCAAATATTACTAAAATAAAGATTGCTTATACATAGAGTTTCATTGTGAACACTCGGCCAACACTTGGCTCGACGGGCACCTACTCTAACAATCTCCCACTTGCACTAGAGCCAACTACCAATATGCTTTAAACCCATTGATTCGCGATGCTTGTCGAATAATGGTCCAGGTAAAGGCTTAGCTAGTGGATCAACAACATTGTCTGCGGAGCCGACTTTGTCGATAGACACTTCTCTTTCCACAATCTCTCCGAGGATGTGGTACTTTCTCAATACTAGTTTGGATTTCTGATGAGACCTTGGCTCCTTTGCTTGAGCTAAAGCTCCCATGTTGTCACACAATACCGGGATAGGAGCAACTCCATTAGGAATAACGCCCAACTCTTGGACGAATTTCCTTATCCATTCAGCCTCCCTTGCTGCATCTAATGCAGCAATGTATTCGGCCTCTGTGCTGGAATCTGTAGTATTGTCTTGCTAGGAACTCTTCCAAGAGACAGCAGCACCATTGAGCATGAATACAAACCCAGAGGTTGACTTCGAGTCATCGATATCGCTTTGGAAGCTAGAGTCGGTATAGCCTTCAAATTTCAGTTCTCCACCCCATAGACCAAGAACAATTTATTGGTCCTTCTCAACTACTTGAGGATGTCTTTCACAGCTTTCCAATGTGGAAGACCGGGGTTCGATTGATATCTACTCATTACACTTAGTGCGAAAGCCACGTCAGGACGTGTAGATATCATCTCATACATGATGCTACCAATCGTATATACAAGCGCCGCTATCTCTGCATCAGTCTTGGGAGACAGACTTGGATAGGGACATGCCATGACACATTGGTAGATGTCCTCTCTTGGACTCATCCATCGAGAACCGCTTCACGATGGTATCAATGTATGTGGACTGGGTGAGACCAAGCAATCTTCTTGATCTATCTCTATAGATCTGTATTCCTAATAATAAGGTGTTTCACCCAAATCCTGTATCGAGAACTCACTTGCTAACCATATTTTAGTTGATTGCAACATTCCTACATCATTCTCAAAGATTAGAATGTCATCAACATAAAACACCAGGAATGTCACAACACTCCCACTGACCTTCTTATACACACAGGGTTCCTCAGGATTCTTAGTAAAACCAAACTCTTTGATTGTACTATCGAATCTGAGGTTCCAACTCCTAGATGCCTGCTTTAGACCATAAATAGATCTTTGAAGTTTGCATACCATATGCTCACTTCCGATAGATGTAAACCCTCCAGGTTTGAGACATGTAAATCTCTTCCTTAATATCCATATTATGAAAGGCTGTCTTAACATCCATCTGTCATATCTCATAGTCATACCATGCAGCTATGGCTAGCAATATCCTTATAGACTTGAACATTGCAACTGGTGAAAAGGTTTCCTCAAAGTCAACTCCTTGTCTTTGAGTATATCCTTTTGCCACCAATCGCGCCTTGAAGGTCAATACCTTCCCATCCGCCCAAGTTTCCTCTTGTAAATCCATTTACACCCTATGGGAACAATTCCCTCAGGTGGATCCACGAGATTCCACACTTGGTTCGAATGCATGGAATTCATCTCAGAATCCATAGCTTCAAGCCATTTGGATGAATTGGCATCAGATAACGCTTCCTTGAAGATCCTTGGATCACATTCATGGTTAGGCTCATCATGGCCCTCTTCAAGAAGCAGACCATACCTCATAGGTGGTCTCGAGACTCTCTCGGATCTTCTAGGAGTTTGTATCTCCTCACTTGGCTCTTCAGGTGTGGGTTCTATAATTGTGGGTGTCTCTCGAACCTCTTCGAGTTCTATCATCTCCCATTTTCTATCCAATAGAAATTCCTTTTCCAAAAAGGTTGCATTCCTAGAAACAAACACTTTTGTTTCTTGGGGATGATAGAAATAATATCCAACTAAATTCTTTGATATTCCACAAAGTAACATAAAATGGATCGACTATCCAATTTTATCACCCACTACCTGCTTCACATAAGCAGGGCTCCCATATTCTAAGATAAGAATATTTGGGAGGCTTACCCATCCATATCTCATATGGTGTCTGCCTTTGAATGGACATTTAATGGAATATCTTTCAATTTTAAGTTATAGAGATCGTTTTCAAGTTCTCAAGTACCAATTAAACATTCATTCTTGTAAATGTTGCAAACACCTTTGCTAAATAAACAAGAATATCCATTTTTATCACCATAGAAATGGAAACATTGTTTTCACCAAAAAGGTACAAACAAAACATCTCTTAAAATTAACTTAAAATCATTGTTCAACAATAAGTAAACATTTCTTAAGGTCTTGCCAGCAACTCTTGCTCCATAGCCATTCTCAAGAAGGTCTCACCTTCCCTTAAGCTTCCTACTTCTTCCCATCACCTGTAACCCATTACAGAGATGTGAGCAACATTTGGTATCCAATACCCAAGAAGTAGAGTTAACTGAAATGTTTACTTCAATGTAGAATATACCATTTCCAGAACTTTTCTGGGCAAGATATTCTTTGCAGTTACGCCTCCAATGTCCAGGCTTCTTGCAGTGATGACATACATCATCAGTCTTGTCAGCCTTAACTGGTCTGGCTGCCTCAACGGGATTCGGAGATTGCCTCATCAAGGGCACGTTCTTCTTGGGACGTTGGAAAGAACTCTTCTTTCCCTTCCCATGTGGATCAATCTTCGTACCAGATGAAGAACCCACATAAAGAACCAACTTCTCTTTCTTGATGGTGGATTCAAACGTAACAAGCATGTTCACCAACTCCTCAAGGGTCGGTTCCATCTTGTTCATGTTGAAGTTCACCACAAAAGGATCAAATGAGCTAGGCAATGATAACAGCAACACGTCGGTGGTCAACTCCGAAAGCAAGATCATATCCATGCCAACGAGCTTATCCACGAGCCCAATCAACTTCAGGCCATGCTCATGGACCGAGGCCCCATCTCGAATGCGCATAGTGATCAGCTCCTTGACGGTAGCATGCCTAAGAGGCCGAGTCTGCTCACCAAAGAGCTCTTTGAGGTGCTTATGAATGTCAGCAGCATTCTTTGCATCCTCAAAACGCCTCTGCAGCTCATCATTCATAGAAGTCAGCATATAACACCTGGCTATCAAGTCATGGTCACACCATTCCTTGTAAGCCTGCAATTCCTCAGGATTGCAGTCAGTCGGAGCCTCAACAGGGGGCGACTCAGTCAGTGTATATGCTACCCTTTCTGAATTCAAGACGATTTTCAGGTTTCTTAGCCAAGTGAGGTAATTAGGTCCAGTTAATATGTGTTTGTCGAGTATTATGGATATCGGATTGCGAATCGAAGACATTATCAATTTGTACTGAAAAGTGAAAACAGATAAGTGTTGGTGACTATTTTAAAATATTTAGTAAGATATGAAGTTTGGACTTTTACTTCATAAATATTTGCTCCCACTATTTTGACATCTTTCACTACCCTCTAGTGAAAACGAGAAACTCCTTTCCTCAGTAGGTACGTAAGGTCCAATTAGCGAATTATGATCCCGAATAATATCAGCCAACCAAAATTCCTAAAAGGTAGTTTCCAATTGCATCACAATGCAACCCTTTACGTAAACTTTTGTCTCACGTTTGATTAGGACCCAATAATATGACGTCGTTCATCTTCACGTGTCAAGCCTTACCCATCGATGTTGAACCTTAATGGACGGTCGCCATGAGTTCCCCCAATAATATGAGCCGAAATCATGGGAGTTCCACGTAGTTCACATCACCATGTCAATGGATGTCACAGCTTTCCGGCACCCAAAGCTCTCCCAATAATATGAGCCGAGCCCCGAGTACGGGTAGCGTTCATCATGCACCCATTGTCGATGGAAGACAAGGAAATTATAAACAAATTTATAATTCCCCTTTTCGGGCTTGATATTAATTTTGAATCTTATTCAAAATGAGGGTTTTTAATTTTGAAAGGTCTCATCATTAATTTTATTTTAAAAGCTTGCCATGTTTGATCGTATGTTTGCCGGATTCATGCAACTTTGTTATTATCATAATAATAACGCACATAATCATTATTTATAACATATCATGCATATATTATAAACAGTAAACAAACAAGGATGATCAATCGCCCCAATACTAACGGACCGTGTGAGCTAAACATGGGCCTAGGTCCAATCCTAGGGAAATGCACGGGATGCAAATGCAACTATTACATAAGCTTCCAATATTTACATGTCTTCGATCTTCATAATCATCATGGCCACCATCTTCCAATCTTGATCATCCACTATACTAATATTTACAAATAAATATCCATGGCAAATAGGGATACATCTCATGGGGTGGGAACGGGCCATAAACCAAGCCCACTTTATAAATTGATAATTATTACAATCATTCAACACAAAATATCCTAGCGTACACCTAGCAAATTGGGCTTGGGCTTTTGATCATCCTTCATGCATAATATTACATATCATACACCATCAATTAATTATCACAATAATTAATTGATCCAATATTATATATCTTGATCAAATCACTAACCGCCACGATTATAAACTAAATTAACAAAGTATACAAACACCTTTGTCTACTTTCCAATTAATTTATTTATAACCGAATTTCTTGTAAATCACCATTTACTATAAATAATTAAAGTCCAACTTAAATTATTTATTTCATGAGAAAATATTTGCAAATTTTGTAATTTTAAACTTAAGGGCCCAAAAACTCATTTTTCACCAAAAATATTTTGGCCCATTTAAAATTTCACAAATTATGTTAGCCATCCAATGGCCCAACAACTCAAGGCCCATGACACTTTGATAATCCAAAACACTTTTGGAAACCATAGCCGTCATCGCCGTCGCCGGAGCTCCGTCGCCGGATTCCGGCAACAAAAATTTTTTTTTTTTATTAAATTGATGGGGCTGTTCTGGGCTGCCCCAGCTGCCCGAAACGGGCAGCCCCTCGGGCAGCCGAAGCTGCCCGACACGGGCAGCAACATGCTGCCCGAAATCCCCATTGTAATGCCTTGATTTTTCTTGCAAATTTCATTCTCATGCGGTTAGAAATCAATCTCAATATAATATGTTGTATTTGCTACACAAAATCGTAACCATAGCTCTGATATCACTTGAAAGGGGATCGATTACGGTGACTGGAAGCGCAACGGAAGTTTAAAAAATCAAATTTTTCATAGAAATTTTCGGCCACCCCTCAATTCATGTAGCAAATACAAAAACACAACTATGTCATACATAGGGTGTAAGAAAATCGTTACCTATCAACCTCTTGAGGTTGATGAATGGCACCAACCAAGTTGTAAACAACTTGGCTCTTCAAGGATGACAACTATCTTCAAGCTTTCCAAGTTCTTGAATCTGTCCTTCAAAATAGGCCCACCACCAACTAGGTAGATTCCCTCATATTTTGCACTAGAAAAATATGATGATTTTTCAAAGAGAAGTGCAAGATTTCCTCAACAAATTGAAAAACAAAAATGAGAGAAAAATGGGAGAGAAATGTATGGAGAATTTCGGCCAAGAGGGAGACAAGAATGAGGAGTGAAGTCTCTTCTTGGTTGTGGGAAATGTTGGGAGAAAAAGTTGCATGCCATGCCTTGAAAACTCAAAAAGTAGTCTCCCAACCTTTCACCTCCTGTAATAGCCGAGCCCGGTGTACGGTACGGTTTAAGCTTTATTGTGTTTATTGGGTTTTATGATTTAGATGTTTAGAGTTGTGTTTTGGGCCATAGTATTATTGGTTATTATTGTCTTGAGGTATTAGATGTTGTTGGTTGTTCGTTTCAGTGTTTCGGTTCGATTTTCAGTTGCCTTGGTTTGTTCTTGGCCGAAGTGGTACCGCACCCGCACCCTTGCAAGGACCGCACCCGCGGTCACTAATGTTGAATTTTGATGGTTTTACCGTGAGGACACCGCACCCGCGGCAGTGTAAGCACCGAACCTGCGGTGAGACCGCACCCGCGGTAATTGTAACACCGCACCCGCGGTGATCGTGCATGGGAATTTTGTTGGAAGGCCGTGAGCTTAGCGCACCCGCGGTGCTTGTGTGACCGCACCCGCGGTGTAAGTATGGGCGAGATATTTAGTACCTTTTTGATTGAGTTGACTTCATTTCTACCTTATCCTCCCCTTCATTTCGAGATTTCCTCTCATTTCTTAGGGTTTTCTACCATTTCTTTTGTTCCCTATCTTCAATCCAAGCTTCTTTTCGACGATTCGACTTGAGATCGACGTTCTCCGTGGTATAAGGAAGCTTAGGTAAGTTTTTGGTGCGATTCTAACATGGTTTTTGGAGATGAGTTGTTATAGGGTGTTGTTATTGTTGGTTTAATGGGATATTTGACTTGTATTTTTGGATATAGAGTTGATTTTGGTGTTGTTTATGGATTATTGTTGTAGGTGGTGTACCAAGAGTATAGTTTGAAGGTGTTCTATTGGTTGTAAGTGGAATTTCATCCCTTTGCTCACATGATGATATATGTATTGTGTTTTAAAGATTTTAAAGTGATATTCCCTTCAATTGATTCATTGTTATGTATTGATTTCATTGATTATCTATTGGAGGCATTGTATGTCTCACTATTGTTAAAAAGGGAATACTAGAGAAAAGATAGAGATTGCGAAACGACGGCTTTAAATGCTATTCAGAGTTCAAATGTTTTATTGGATTGATTTATCATAGTCAGAGCATTGCATGCAATTAGATGATCATCGACCATAGGCTTTTATCCCTCACAGTTATCGATTTATATCGATGGGATATTTGCAACCACAGACAGAGATACTATTGATATCAATCCAACCAGAGAAAAGAGAATACCATCGTATTTCTATTGCTATTGCTACAGTTATTGCTACAGTATTCATGTTTCAGAGTTGATGGTATTTATAATTTCAAAGTCATGTTTTACAGAGTATACTATGTATCATTGCTATGTAGAGTTCCACTTGCTGAGATTTATTCTCATTTCAGTTATTTCATGTGATGCAGATAAGAGTGACCGACCAGGACAGTGATCGTGGATGGGGGTCATATGCATACACCGTTGGAAGGAAGATTATTTTGCAAATATTTTGGGACATGATCATAAGAATGATTGTTTTGTATTTTGTATATCATTTGAATGATCATGTATTTATTTTGTAAACATTTTATGAAATGTATTTTGAAACTCCTTCCATATTTGAAATAAAATTTTAAATTCCGCTGTATTTTAATCGTTACGGGATAGAGGTGTCACATTTAGTGGTATCAGAGCGGTGTTCTTCGGACCAATGCATATGACTTCGTCTGCTTTCAACTGTCCGGGTATGTTTTCTTGCATCTATCTATTCATTGTTATCTATTGATTGGTGTCTTGTGAGCAATTGTAGAGTATGCCTCCTAAGCGTAAGGCGACCGAGGGTGAGGATAGTTCTTCCTCGAGAGTTGTCGACGAGTTCGGCAAGTTGCTTAAGGAGCAGGCTCAGGTGCATAGCGAGCAGATTCAGCAGCTCATTCGTATGCAAGGAACTGGACAGGGTAGAGGCCAAGTGAGAGGTCAGGTTGCACAGGCTGTTGGCACTGATGCCGTCTTTTCTGCTTTCAAGAGAATGGATCCACCGGAATTCGCAGGTAGCACCGATCCTCTAGTTGCTGTCGAGTGGGTCAAGGCTTTAGAGGCGATCTTCGATCATCTCCAGTACGAGGACAAAGACAGGATCAGCTGTGCCGTTTTCATGTTGGTTAAGGCTGCCCGCATTTGGTGGAATGCGACGAAGGTTGGTGTGACTGTTGCGACATTGAAGTGGTCAGAGTTCACAGACTTGTTCTATGACAAGTATTTCCCCGATGCACTTCGAGCGAGGAAGGTTACGGAGTTCTTGGAGCTTCGTCAGGGGAGCTTGGATGTTGGTGAGTATATTCTGAAGTTTGAAGAGGGTTGCCTATTTGCTCCGTACATTGCTTCCAATGACAAGGATAAAGGCGCTCATTTCATTCGAGGCCTTAGAGCTGAGATTCGTCGTGATATCAACATGTCCAAGGCTGTTACTTTCAAGGAGATCGTGTCCAAAGCTTTGTTGGCCGAGCAGGATGAGAAGGACATCGCCAGGGAGAGGCAAGAGAGGCATCAAGCTATTGCTCAGAGAGGCCAGGGTTCTACTCAGAGGGGCAGGGATCGTTTCAAGGGCAAGGTCAAGATGGAGCCGAGTCCTAGACCACCGCCAGTTCCAGTTGATCCCGAGAAGCCACTGTGTCCTAAGTGTGGCAAGCATCATCGAGGAGAGTGCAGACTTGGCACTCATTCTTGTTACCGTTGTGGCACGGCAGGCCACGTTGCCAGAAATTGTCCACGAGGAGCTAGCCAAGGGAAGGTGCAGGGTCGTATCTTTGCGATGACGAAGGAAGGTATTAATCATGATTCTTCATTGATCTCTAGTACTATTTTGATTTCAGGCAGAGTAGCTACGACTTTGATAGATACTGGTGCTACTCATTCTTTTATGTCTGATTTGTTTTTGAGATCTTTGGGTATAGTTCCTTCTGTTCTTTCTCTCCAGCTTAGTGTTGTTTTGCCTTCGGGGGACGTGTTGTGCCCGACATCGATTGTGTTTGCTTGCCCCGTTCGTATTGTTGATAAGGAGGTTTTTGCTGATTTGATTGTCATCCCGATGGTTGCCTTTGATGTTATTCTTGGCATGGATTGGCTTTCGACTTACCGTGCAGTTATCGATTGTGTTGCTAAGAAGGTGACTTTTGCAGATGATGGTCAGGGAGGAGTTCTCGCCAGCTCATGTACTTCGCTGGTCCTTCCTTTTATTTCTTGTCTTGAGGCTGAGAGATTGCTGTGTAGAGGTTGCGATGGGTTTCTTGCTTCTACTGTGGAAGTGGATGGACTGATTAAGTTGAATATAGATGATATTGATGTTGTGAGGGAGTTTGCTGATGTGTTTGAGGATGATGTTCCGGGTTTGCCGCCGGACAGAGATGTTGAGTTCGTTATCGATTTAGCTCCAGGTACGGTTCCTATCTCTAAGGCTCCGTACAGGATGGCCCCTACTGAGATGAAGGAGTTGAAGACTCAGTTGCAGGATCTTTTAGACAAGGGTTTTATTCGTCCAAGTTCTTCGCCTTGGGGAGCTCCGGTTCTGTTTGTCAAGAAGAAGGATGGATCTTTGCGGCTGTGTATCGACTACAGGGAGCTTAACAAAGTGACTGTCAACAACAAGTATCCGTTGCCACGGATTGACGACCTATTTGACCAGCTCCATGGTGCCACTGTCTTTTCGAAGATTGATCTTCGGTCTGGCTACTATCAGTTGAAGGTTAGGGAGTCCGATATCCCTAAGACGGCTTTCAGGACCAGGTATGGTCATTTTGAGTTTCTTGTGATGTCTTTTGGTCTGACCAATGCCCCTTCAGTCTTCATGGACCTGATGAACCGTGTGTTCAAGCCTTATCTGGATAGCTTCGTCATTGTCTTTATAGACGATATTCTGATCTATTCCAAGACCAGAGAGCTTCATGCAGAGCACCTCAGAGTGGTTCTTCAGTTGTTGCGAGAGAAGAGGTTGTTTGCCAAGCTGAAGAAGTGTGAGTTTTGGTTGGATCAGATTTCTTTTCTAGGCCATGTTGTTTCGAGGGATGGCATTGCTGTTGATCCATTGAAGATAGAGGCGATTCAGAATTGGCCTATTCCTACTTCTGTTTCAGAGGTACGCAGTTTCCTTGGTTTGGCGGGTTACTATCGTCGTTTCATTTCAGATTTCTCCAAGATTGCCCTTCCATTGTCCAATTTGACGAGGAAGACTGTGAAGTTCGAGTGGTCCATTGATTGCCAGAGTGCATTCCTGGAGTTGAAGGATAGATTGACGACAGCTCCTGTTCTTTCTTTGCCTAGTGGTTCCGAGGATTTTGTGGTCTATACTGATGCGTCGAAGAGAGGCCTTGGTGCAGTGCTGATGCAGCGAGGTAAGGTCATTGCTTATGCTTCTCGTCAGTTGAAAGACTATGAGAGGAATTATTCGACGCATGATTTGGAGCTAGCAGCTGTGGTTTTCGCCCTGAAGATTTGGAGACATTACTTGTATGGCGAAAAGTGTGAGATCTTCACAGACCACAAGAGTTTGAAGTATCTGTTTTCTCAGAAAGAGCTCAATATGCGGCAGAGGAGGTGGTTAGAGCTTGTTAAAGATTACGATGTGACGATCAGTTATCACCCAGGGAAGGTGAACGTTGTGGCTGATGCTTTGAGCCGCAAGTCGAGTGCTTCATTGGGTTCTTTGATTCACAGGCCATTGTTGATGGATTTGCAGAGAGACGAGATTGATCTGGTGATTCCAGGTACCATTGCTCGTCTTTCAGCGTTGGTTATTCGGGCTACTTTGACGGACAGGATCCGTAGAGAGCAGACTGTCGATGTGCAGTTGCTAGAGTTGAGAGCTAGAGCTGAGGAGAGGGGTAACTCAGAGTTTGCGATGAATGGTGATGGATTGGTGACTTTCAGAGGCCGTATTTGTGTTCCTGTTGGCGATGATATTCGGCGAGATGTCTTGACAGAGGCTCATACCGCGCCTTATTCGATTCATCCAGGCAGTACGAAGATGTATCAGGATCTTCGTCGACTCTACTGGTGGCCAGGTATGAAGAAAGATATTGCTTTGTTCATTTCTCAGTGCCTTACTTGTCATCAGGTGAAGATTGAGCACAAGAGACCTGCTGGGACATTGCTATCATTGCCGATTCCTCAGTGGAAGTGGGAGCATATTACGATGGATTTCGTGACTGGTCTTCCCAGAGTGCAGAAAGGTTATAATTCCATTTGGGTCATTGTTGATCGATTGACCAAGTCGGCGCACTTTCTCCCAGTCAAGACGACGTACTCCATGAAGCAGTACGCCGAGGATTATATTGCAGAGATTGTTAGACTTCACGGTGTTCTTGTGTCGATCGTGTAATGCCCAGAGCAATGATTGACATGTACGAATTCATAGATATGTTGTGAAGATTGTACATAACCATAAGAAATAAGAAATGATATCTATTGAGATTAGATTGACCGATATCGAGAATGTTGGATTATTCATATTTCGGTGAGACCGGAAGGACCGAACCAGGATCGGATCGTCCGATGCGTTCGGATCGTCCGTTCGGCGTTCGGAGCGTCCGAGCCAGGTGGCTGGACACATGGATGGCATGCAGAGTTCGGATCGACCGATCGTAGTTCGGATCATCCGAGACAGTTGGCTAGAGACGTGGAAGACATGCAGGATTCGGAACGTCCGAAGTGAGTTCGGAGCGTCCGAAGTGTGTCAGATCGGAGCGTCCGAAGTGGATCGGATCTTCCGATCATTGTCTATAAATAGAGGCGCGAGATTTCATTTGATTAGTAAGTGTTAAAGAAACATTTCCTAGAAAGTGTTAGACATTCTATTGCCGATTCATCTTCACGACTGTAACAGCAATTCTACGACGAAAGGTATAATACATGTTTTGTTTTGGGGAATCACGACTCAAATGAGATCACATTTGAGTTTCCCAACCAAAACCACATACGAGTTTTATTGTTTATATCTTGATATAGGTATTATTATTATAGATTTGTTTATAGATCTTGTATGCAAATCTCGCTATGCTTTGTTTACAGATCATGTTACATTGCATTAGATGTTTATTAGAACTTGTATTCAATTCTTATTATGCTTTGTTTACAGATCATGTTACATTGCATTAGATGATTATGCTTGTTTACAGATTTTGTATTCATGCATTAAGATAGGACAGTCTGGAGATCAGGCAGACTTCTAGATGTTCGGTTCTATCCCAGCTTAGGGGAAGATCACCGCCCCTTTGTAGACGTGGATACAGATCAGGCCGAAGTCTAGGAATAAGACGTACCGTCACCCCGATTGGGAGGGTAGGTGATAGATCGTCTTATTCACACCGGGATCCCTAGAGTTTTAGTCGAGTCGCATCTAGACATGATTAGGCTCGCATTTCATGATTTTATATGAATGACATTCATATCAGCATGTTTCATGTTTTATAGTATTTATATGCATGTTCACATGTTTATACTGGGATGTGTTCTCACCGGTTTTCCGGCTGTTGTTATGTCTGTATGTGTGCATAACAACAGGTGGGGCAGGATTTGGGTCGAGACAGAGATGATCGTGTTAGCGTGGAGATCTCGGGCCTAGCAGACGGACCAGTAGTTGTCTTTTGTTATGTACTGTATTTTATTACTGGTTAGTTGAGGATATACGGAACAGGACATAGATTTTATGTTTGTATGTTGTAAATTAAATAAAGAACTTGTGCTTGTCTAGTTACATTTTGATTTAAATATAAAAGCGAAAAATTGACCCACATTTTAGAATAACAATCCATTTAATCCCAAGAAAAAGATTTAGAGCCCGGGTCCCCACAACAGGTGGTATCAGAGCCGATAGTTCCGTTAGACTGAAATAGGATAGAATGAGCGGGGTAGATCGAGTCTTCTTCCTTGCTTGATGATGTGCTAGCATGATTATTGCTTTCTTATTACATGTTGTTTGGTATTTGATTAATTTCAGCATGTGATTGACTGAATCAGAACCGATTCTAGATCAGAGGTAACTGACTAGATGATGGCTGAGACAGTTGTATATCTTGTTTACTAATCAGTTGGATTATTAGATATGCCTCCTAGAAGAGCAGCCGTACCTCTACGACCAGCAGCGCCAGAGCAGGGGAGTACATCCGGAGATCCTATGGATGTTACGGCGACCCCTATGGAGACGTTGCTGAAGCGATTCCAATCCTTTCGACCTCCCACTTTAAAAGGTACCGAGAATGCCATCGAGTGCGAAAGTTGGCTTGAAGATATTGAGATGCTATTCGACTCGTTGGAGTACAGTGATGAGAAGAGGATCAAGCTAATTGGCCATCAATTGCAAGATATAGCAAAGAATTGGTGGTTGAACATTAGGAGAGCTTTAGAGCAGCAGGGGTACCGAAATTTCTTGGAAGGTATTCAAGACCGAGTTTTATCAGCGATTCTTCCCTGTATCCTACCGTAAAGATAAAGGCGCTGAATTCGCAAACCTGAGGCAAGGGCCATTGAACATTGAGGAGTACGTTGCTAAATTCTCTTCTTTGCTTCGTTTTGCACCCCATGTTTCAGGAAATGACGAGGCCATGGCGGATCAGTTTATAAATGGCCTGAATCCAGATATCTTTACGTTGGTCAATACTGGGAGACCCGATAACTTCTCGGATGCATTGAATCGTGCCAAAGGAGCTGAAGCAGGATTGCTTAGACAACGGAGTGCTCCGTATGTTGCACCGAGTCCGAGACCGCCACTACCTCCATCCCAAGTTCCTCCTCCTCGATTCGAAAGTGGTGGTAGTGGTAGTGGACGCAAAGAACAGTTGAAGGCGAAGGGGAAGCAGTTTAAGCGACCTGGGAGCAGTTCATCCAGCTCCAGCGGATCAAGACAGACTGGTTTTGATCAAAGTTCAAGGACTTCAGGTGTATATTGCAATAATTGTGGAGGTAGGCATGCGACTGAACAGTGCCAAGGAGTTACAGGCCGATGCAACATTTGTAGGCAACCGGGGCATTTTGCCAAAGTCTGTCCACAGAGAGGTGTACAGCAAGGCCAGAGTGGAAGAGCATCCGGTTCAGTACCTCAGTTTGAGCGGCAGGCATCGTCGGTTCACTCTTTTCAGCCTCCACCAGCACCGACTCCACCCAGAGGCCGAGGTAGTCAGACTGTGACTCAACCTCCGAGGCAACAGGCCCAAGTGTTTGCGTTGACAGAGGAGCAAGCACAAGATGCACCAGATGATGTTATAGCAGGTAACTGTCTCCTTTATGGTTATCCTGCTTATATCTTGATAGATACAGGTGCATCGCATACATTCATCTCAGAACGATTTGCATTGTTGCATTCATTGCCTGTTGAGTCTTTGTTAGACGTTGTGTCTATTAATTCTCCGTTGGGAAGTGGATTAATATCTGTAACTACGGTTAGACATTGCATTCTACAGTTTGAGGGGCATGAGATTGACCTAGATTGTATAGTGTTGGGTCTAGCTGATTTTGATTGTATAGTCGGTATTGACATGCTAACGAAGTACAGAGCCACCGTGGATTGTTTCCACAAGATTGTCAGATTCAGACCCGAGATGACAGACGAGTGGAAATTCTACGGGAAGGGTTCCAGATCTCGGATTCCCTTGATTTCGGCTCTTACTATGAACAGACTGTTACAGAAAGGAGCGGATGGTTTCTTTGTTTATGCTGTAGATATGCAGAAGTCGAGCCCGGCATTGGCAGATCTGCCAGTAGTACGGGAATTTCCAGATATTTTTCCAGATGAGATCCCAGGATTACCTCCGGTTCGTGAGGTAGATTTCAGCATTGAACTTGCGCCAGGTACCGTACCTATTTCGAGAGCTCCATATAGGATGGCACCCATCAAACTCAAAGAATTGAAAGCACAATTAGAAGATCTTCTAGCCAAGGGATATATCAGACCTAGTGTATCTCCTTGGGGCGCTTCGGTGCTGTTCGTGCGAAAGAAAGATGGGTCGATGCGGTTGTGTATCGATTACCGGCAGTTGAACAAGGCAACGATCAAGAATAAATATCCTTTGCCTAGGATCGATGACCTATTTGATCAGTTGCAGGGATCCTCGGTCTATTCTAAGATTGATTTACGTTCTGGTTATCATCAGCTCAGAGTTCGAGATATAGACATACCAAAGACAGCGTTTCGAACCAGGTATGGACATTACGAATTTATTGTCATGCCTTTTGGTTTAACAAATGCTCCTGCGGTATTTATGGGCTTGATGAACCAAGTGTTTCAGAGATATCTAGATGAATTTGTGATTGTCTTCATTGATGACATTTTGGTGTATTCGAAGAACAGAAATGAGCATGCAGAGCATCTCAGAATTGTTTTGCAGACGTTGAGAAACGAGCGACTGTATGCTAAATTGTCAAAGTGTGAGTTTTGGTTGAATAGAGTTGTCTTCTTAGGACATATCATTTCTGGAGATGGTATTTCTGTTGATCCGAGTAAAGTGGAAGCTGTGATTAGTTGGTCGAGACCGACTTCTGTACCAGAAATACGCAGTTTCATGGGCTTAGCCGGATACTACAGAAGATTTATCAAAGATTTCTCCAGTATTGCAAAACCAATAACTCAATTAACACAAAAGAATGCACCATTTGTTTGGTCAGAGGAGTGTGAGTCTAGCTTTGTTGAATTGAAGAAAAGGCTGACCAGTGCTCCAGTATTGACGATACCTTCAGGTACAGGTGATTTTGTTGTATATTGTGATGCTTCTCATAGAGGTTTGGGATGTGTTCTTATGCAGCGAGGTCATGTGATCGCATACGCCTCGAGACAATTGAAGCCACATGAAGTTCGATACCCCATTCATGATCTTGAATTGGCGGCTATCGTGTTTGCATTAAAGATTTGGCGTCATTATCTCTATGGCGAGAAATTTGAGATCTTTTCCGATCACAAGAGCTTAAAGTACCTATTTTCTCAATCAGAATTGAATATGAGGCAACGTAGATGGCTAGATCTTCTGAAAGACTTTGACTGTGAAATCAAATATTATCCAGGAAAGTCAAATGCAGCAGCCGATGCCTTGAGTCGTAAGGTATGTTCTTTGTCCTTATCGACGATAGGTGTTAACAAGTTAGTTGAAAATTGCTGTACATCTGGATTAGAATTTGATACAGATAGTAAGCCACTACGACTCTTTACGATCCAAGTTGAGCCCAATTTGATTATGAGGATTAAGGAAGCACAAAGAACTGATCAGAATGTGCAAAGATCAATCCAAATGGTCAGATCAGGGCATGTATCAGAATATCAGGTACGAGATCATGTGTTGTACGTGAATAACCGTCTAGTTGTGCCAGATGTTGCAGATTTGAGACAGCAGATTCTGACGGAGGCACATTGTAGTCGGTTCAGCATCCATCCTGGTGGCAGAAAGATGTACAATGACTTGAAGACACAGTTCTGGTGGAAGCAAATGAAGTCAGACATTGCCGAATTTGTGTCTAAATGCTTGAACTGCCAACAGGTGAAGGCCGAGAGGAAGAAGCCGGGGGGTTTACTTCAGAGTTTATCCATTCCAGAATGGAAATGGGACCACATTTCCATGGATTTCGTGACGAAGTTACCTCGATCATCCAGAGGTTGCGATGCGATTTGGGTCATTATTGACAGATTGACAAAATCTGCTTGTTTCATCCCTTATAGAATGACGTATAGACAGGATCAGATGGCGGAGATTTATATTCGGGAGGTAGTCAGATTGCATGGAGTGCCGAAGTCTATCGTATCAGATCGTGATCCACGATTCACTTCACACTTCTGGCACAGTTTACAGCAGGCGTTAGGTACGACCTTACACCTTAGCACTGCTTACCATCCTCAGACAGACGGACAGTCAGAACGGACTATCCAGACATTAGAGGATATGTTGAGAGCCGTCGTGCTAGATTTTGGCATTAGTTGGCAAGATTCTCTACCTCTTTGCGAATTCTCGTACAATAATAGCTATCAAACAAGCATTGAGATGGCACCGTTTGAAGCTTTGTATGGCAAGAGGTGCAGATCTCCGCTATATTGGGATGATGTTTCAGAAGTACCAGAACTTGGGCCAGATATGATTCGTGACATGACTGAAAAGGTAAAGGTTATTCAGAAAAGAATGAAGACAGCACAGGATAGGCAAGCAAAGTACGCCAATATCAGACGTAGACCGTTAGTATTTGAGGTAGGAGATAGGGTATTCTTGAAAATTTCTCCTTTTAGAGGCGTTGTGCGATTTGGCAAACGTGGGAAGCTATCTCCTCGATACATTGGTCCGTACGAGATTCTTGAAAAGATTGGCGATCGAGCTTATCGACTTGCTCTTCCTCCTTCTTTATCCGGAATACATGACGTATTTCATGTATCAATGTTACGCAGATATATGCCAGATGTTTCTCACGTTATTCAACCGAACGAAGCTGAACTTGATCAAACCTTGAGCTATATAGAACGACCGATACAGATTCTTGATCGAAAGGACAAACAGCTCAGAACGAAGACCATTCCACTTGTGAAAGTTCAGTGGAGTCGACATGGCATTGAGGAAGCGACGTGGGAAACGGAAGAAAACATGAGGCAGAAACACCCCGAGTTATTTATATGATATGAGTATGTATTCAGTTTTAGATTATCAAACTGTTTTAGATACTTTGTATGGTTACTTCAGTTCGAGGACGAACTTCTGTCTTAGAGGGGGAGAAATGTAATGCCCAGAGCAATGATTGACATGTACGAATTCATAGATATGTTGTGAAGATTGTACATAACCATAAGAAATAAGAAATGATATCTATTGAGATTAGATTGACCGATATCGAGAATGTTGGATTATTCATATTTCGGTGAGACCGGAAGGACCGAACCAGGATCGGATCGTCCGATGCGTTCGGATCGTCCGTTCGGCGTTCGGAGCGTCCGAGCCAGGTGGCTGGACACATGGATGGCATGCAGAGTTCGGATCGACCGATCGTAGTTCGGATCATCCGAGACAGTTGGCTAGAGACGTGGAAGACATGCAGGATTCGGAACGTCCGAAGTGAGTTCGGAGCGTCCGAAGTGTGTCAGATCGGAGCGTCCGAAGTGGATCGGATCTTCCGATCATTGTCTATAAATAGAGGCGCGAGATTTCATTTGATTAGTAAGTGTTAAAGAAACATTTCCTAGAAAGTGTTAGACATTCTATTGCCGATTCATCTTCACGACTGTAACAGCAATTCTACGACGAAAGGTATAATACATGTTTTGTTTTGGGGAATCACGACTCAAATGAGATCACATTTGAGTTTCCCAACCAAAACCACATACGAGTTTTATTGTTTATATCTTGATATAGGTATTATTATTATAGATTTGTTTATAGATCTTGTATGCAAATCTCGCTATGCTTTGTTTACAGATCATGTTACATTGCATTAGATGTTTATTAGAACTTGTATTCAATTCTTATTATGCTTTGTTTACAGATCATGTTACATTGCATTAGATGATTATGCTTGTTTACAGATTTTGTATTCATGTATTAAGATAGGACAGTCTGGAGATCAGGCAGACTTCTAGATGTTCGGTTCTATCCCAGCTTAGGGGAAGATCACCGCCCCTTTGTAGACGTGGATACAGATCAGGCCGAAGTCTAGGAATAAGACGTACCGTCACCCCGATTGGGAGGGTAGGTGATAGATCGTCTTATTCACACCGGGATCCCTAGAGTTTTAGTCGAGTCGCATCTAGACATGATTAGGCTCGCATTTCATGATTTTATATGAATGACATTCATATCAGCATGTTTCATGTTTTATAGTATTTATATGCATGTTCACATGTTTATACTGGGATGTGTTCTCACCGGTTTTTCGGCTGTTGTTATGTCTGTATGTGTGCATAACAACAGGTGGGGCAGGATTTGGGTCGAGACAGAGATGATCGTGTTAGCGTGGAGATCTCGGGCCTAGCAGACGGACCAGTAGTTGTCTTTTGTTATGTACTGTATTTTATTACTGGTTAGTTGAGGATATACGGAACAGGACATAGATTTTATGTTTGTATGTTGTAAATTAAATAAAGAACTTGTGCTTGTCTAGTTACATTTTGATTTAAATATAAAAGCGAAAAATTGACCCACATTTTAGAATAACAATCCATTTAATCCCAAGAAAAAGATTTAGAGCCCGGGTCCCCACAGATCGTGTCTGATCGTGACCCCAGGTTTACCTCCGAGTTTTGGAAGAGTCTGCACAGAGCTATGGGATCACGGTTAGCTTTCAGTAAAGCTTATCACCCTCAGAGCGACGGTCAGTCAGAAAGAGTCATTCAGATTTTAGAGGACTTGCTCAGAGCTTGTACTATTGACTATTCTGGTAGCTGGGATTCTAAATTGCCACTTGTGGAGTTCACGTACAACAATAGCTACCAGGCGTCGATTGGCATGGCACCGTATGAGGCTCTTTATGGCAGGAAGTGCAGATCGCCTTTGTATTGGGATGAGGTTGGCGAGAGAAAGATGTTGGGACCAGAGTTGGTCCAGCAGACGGCCGATGTTGTTGCTGTGATCCGTGAGAGGATGAAGACAGCACAGTCCAGACAGAAGAGCTATGCAGATGTTCGTCGTAGGCCTTTGCAGTTCGAGGTTGGCGATCACGTGTTCTTGAAGATAGCACCTCTCAAGGGTGTGATGAGGTTTGGCAAGAAGGGCAAGTTGAGTCCGAGGTTTATTGGTCCATTTGAGATCTTGGACAGAGTTGGTGACAGAGCCTACAGATTAGCCCTACCGCCAGATCTTGACAGAGTTCATAATGTTTTTCACGTATCGATGCTCAGGAAGTATATTGCAGATCCTTCCCATGTTCTTCGCCACGAGCCATTGGACTTGACGCCGAATTTGACTTACCAAGAGATTCCGATTCAGATTCTGGATCGCACAGTTAGAGTATTGAGGAACAAAGAGATCGGCATCGTTAAAGTCCTTTGGAGGAACCATTTGATCGAATAGGCTACGTGGGAACCAGAGGATGAGATGAGAGAGAAGTATCCTGAGTTGTTCGTGCAGTGACGTCAATTTCGCGGACGAAATTCCTCTAAGGAGGGGAGATTGTAATAGCCGAGCCCGGTTTACGGTACGGTTTAAGCTTTATTGTGTTTATTGGGTTTTATGATTTAGATGTTTAGAGTTGTGTTTTGGGCCATAGTATTATTGGTTATTGTTGTCTTGAGGTATTAGATGTTGTTGGTTGTTCGTTTCAGTGTTTCGGTTCGATTTTCAGTTGCCTTGGTTTGTTCTTGGCCGAAGTGGTACCGCACCCGCTGATGAAACTTAAAATTAATAATTTATTATATGTTAAAACCTGTATTTTAAAATTTTAAGTTTCATTAAAATTATAAATTATGTTATTTTAGTATTGTTTGTTTATATTTAAATGTCTTACTAAATTTGTTTTATTTTCAGGTTTTTTACGTGTTGGTAAAATAATGATAACTCAAGCTAGAAAATTCAAATGGAGGTGACTCAAACATGGTTGGAATCCTTGAGAAGTTATTTACAACTTTGCAGAAGACATGATTGCCTAAAAAGCTCATTAAGATGATCAAATTGTGCAAAGATAAAAAAGAGGACACATTTACTTTTACTATGACCATCATTTAGTAAAAAATTCATAACTATTTCAATATTTATCCAAATGAGGTGAATCAAGTGGCCAAACTCATCTACACAAAATTCCCCACATGTTTGTGGCCTTAATCAGAGTCAAAGTGGTGAGAAAAGTCGTGGAACAAGGCATTGAAAGAAGGGACATGGAATTGGAGTTGAGGAGACAAAGAATACTATTACAACTACATGGCATTAATAGAATTTTTGACTCTTTCTCTCATTTGGCCTATAAATAGAGGCTTTGTGCTAGCTTGAGAATCATTCTATCTCATTGTAAAATATAGTGTGAGTGTGTATCAAAGTTCTAAGTTTAAATATATTTTCTTTCATTTTCTCAACTATGAGTGATATTTTAGTGTTGATCAAAAGTAAGTTCATGGCAAGCTAAATCTATTATGTCAAGGTGAAGAGGATGCATTCTTGGTGAAGTAAGATTGTTTATATTTTGTATATTATTTCTTTATCTCTTTTCATTTAGCTAACTTATTTTTATTGTAGGTATAAAAATGAATTATTTGTTGTTATCAATTTACATCAAATGCTTGATACCATTAAAGTGGTTATCTTGATTTGTTGTTTAATTTTGATACAATAAATATTTCATCACTTATTATTATATATATATAGATATATATATATATATGTATATTTATATAATAATATCATAATATTTCATTTAGGCGATAGCGTGGCTCTGCCGGTTGTTCTAAATGAAATATTATGACTTAATACTAACATCTAACAATCTAACATTACTTTTTCGCAACTAACTTTTATTTTTTGCATCTAACATTTACTTTCTTGCAACTAACTTTTAATTTTCCGCAACTAACATTTACTTTATTGCAACTAACTTTTACTTTACCGCAACTAACTTATTAAATCAATATATTTCATTTAGGCAATAGCGTGGCTCTGCCGGTTGTTCTAAATGAAATATAATGATTTAATTTAACATTTAATTTATGCAATTATTTATTTATATAGTTATAATTATAATCATAGGTACCATATATAAAATATCGGTTAATTCGGTATTTTCTATAGTGGGAACTATATTAGATTATGTGTGTGTTTAATTTTCTTGGAACCATTATTTATGGTAGTTTCTTTTGTTTCACTTTTAGTTAAACAATATTACATAAACCAAGAATAAATCCTCAAGCCTTGACAATATTTATAATTTGTAAACTTCAGTCTTGCATTTGGTAATCTATAAATTAATAAATTTAAACTCAAAATAACCTCTCTGTGGATCGATCTCGTACTTACGAAATATATTACTTGCAGACAACCTACACTTGGGTGAATTATTATTTAAGTAGTAACAAGTTTTTGGCGCCGTTGCCGGGGAGGTATAAATTAAGTTTATATTTGTTATTTATGTTTTATTTATAAGTATTGTGTGTTTTTACTTGTATGAGTGTTTGGAGTCGAAAAAAAAGTGTTAGACTTATTCGAGTATCTGAAAATAATTTAAACATGGATGATAATTCAAATAATCAAGATAATGATAATAATAATAATAATAATAATAATAATAATAATAATAATAATAATAATCAAGAACATGATCAATTAAGAACACTTAGGCACCATATGAACCCTATTAGAACTAGTGCCCCATCTTGTTTAGTTTTTCCTCCTGACGCATCAAATTTCAACTTTAAACCTCAAATTATTCAACTTTTACCAAATTTTCATGGCTTAGATTCTGAAAATCCATATTTGCATCTAAGAGAATTTGAGGAAGTTTGTAACACTTATAATGATCAAAATTGTAGCATGGATATAGTTCGATTAAAGCTTTTCCCTTTTTCTTTAAAAGATAAAGCTAAAACATGGCTACAAAATTTAAGATCAAGTTCAATAAGATCATGGGAAGAAATGCAACAACAATTTCTCAAAAAGTTTTTCCCTTTCCATAGAACAAACTCTTTTAAAAGACAAATTACAACTTTTTCTCAAAAACAAGGAGAAACATTTTATCAATGTTGGGATAGATATAAAGAATTACTTAATACATGCCCACATCATGGTTTTGAAACATGGAGAATAGTTTCTCACTTTTATGAAGGTCTTATACCTAAAGATAGGCAAATGATAGAATTCATGTGTAATGGAACTTTTGAAGATAAAAACCCAAATGAAGCTATGGAATATTTGGATTCATTAGCAGAAAATGCTCAAAATTGGGATAATATAGGTACAATAGAACCATCAACAACTAAAAACAATAATTCAACAAATGGGGGTGGTATCTATAATCTCAAAGATGATGTAGATATTCAAGCTAAACTTGCATCTTTAGCAAGAAAAATTGAGTCATTAGAAATGAAAAAGAGTGGTCAATTAAAAAGTATTCAAGAAATTGTTTGTCATATATGTGATACACATGATCATGCTACAAAAGATTGTCCAACATTACCTTCATTTAAAGAATGTCTCCATGAACAAGCAAATTATGTTAACAATTATAAAAAACCAATACTAGATCCTTTTTCACAATCATATAATCCGGGATGGAAAAATCATCCTAATTTTAGTTGGAGGAATGATAATAATGCACAACCGTCACAACAATATTTTCAAAATAACCAAAATCATCAAGGTTATATTCCTTATGTTACACCTCCAAGAAAAAACTTTGAAGATGTAATTCATGCATTTATCCAAAAGCAAGAGTCTATCAATATTCAAAACAGTCAATCTATGAATGATTTGAAAGAAACTCTTGCGAAATTTGCATCTGCACTTAATATTCATGAAAAAGGAAAATTTCCATCTCAACCTCAACCTAATCCTAAAAATCAAAATCAAGAATTAAAAAATGAAAAAATTGATCAAATAAAATCTGTTATTAGCCTTAGAAGTGGTAAAATAGTTAATGATCCATATATTAATGAAAACAATGATCATTTAAAATCAAAGAGTAAGGATGATAATCTTGATACTTTTGAGAATGATGATACCTTAAATTCTAAGAATAATATGGTGAATGATAAATCATCTAAAATAGTAAATGACTCAAATAAACCTCCACCATTTCCTCATGCATTAACAAATTATAAAAAACAAAAAAGTGATTCTGATATCTATGAAGTTTTTAAACAAGTAAAGATAAATATTCCATTATTAGATGCTATTAAACAAGTACCTTCCTATGCAAAATTTTTAAAAGACCTATGTACTGTGAAGAGAAAATTGCATGTGAAGAAGAAAGCATTCTTGGCTGAACAAGTAAGTTCTATTCTTCAAAACAATTCTAGTTTAAAATATAAAGATCCTGGTTGTCCAACAATTTCATGTATTATTGGAGAAAATAAAATTAAAAAAGCTTTGTTGGATTTGGGAGCAAGTGTGAATTTACTTCCTTATTCAGTTTATGAAAAACTTAATTTAGGGGAATTAAAACCCACTTCTGTTACTCTTTTACTGGCGGATAGGTCAATCAAAATACCTAGAGGTATTGTAGAAGATGTGTTGGTTCAAGTTGATAAATTCATATATCCAGTAGATTTTATTGTTTTGGATACACAACCAATAGAAGTACATAATGAAATTCCAGTAATATTGGGACGACCATTTCTAGCAACTTCAAATGCTTTAATTAATTGTCGAAATGGAATAATGAAATTGTCTTTTGGAAATATGACTCTAGAACTTAGTGTGTTTAATTTATGTAAACAACCAAGTATTAATGAAAATGAAAATGAAGATGATAATGAAATTCAAACAATTGTGGAAGAAAATATACAAGAAGAAAACTTAAATCAACAATGTGAAGTTTTTTCAGTAGAAAGTTTGGAGTCTGAAAATAATTTTAAAGAAGATGATAATATAAAACTTGAATTAAAAGCTTTACCATTAGAATTGAAATATGTATTTCTTGGTCAAAATAAAACATTTCCTGTTGTAATTTCTTCCACTCTTCTACCAAATCAAGAAGAAGATTTAATTCAATTACTTAAAAAATATAAAAATGCAATTGGATGGACTTTGAAAGATATAAAAGGTATGAATCCTTTAATTTGTACACATAAAATTCACTTGGAAGAAAATGCTAAAACGTATCAACAACCGCAAAGAAGGTTAAATCCACATATGAAAGAAGTTGTTAAGAATGAAGTATTAAAACTATTAGACGCTGGAATTATCTATCCAATCTCAGATAGTAAATGGGTAAGTCCAACACAAGTAGTACCTAAAAAGTCAGGCATCACTGTTATAAAAAATGAAAAAGGAGAGTTATTACAAACTAGGATTCCATCTAGTTGGCGTATGTGTATTGATTATAGAAAATTAAATGATGCAACTAGAAAAGATCATTTCCCACTACCATTTTTAGATCAAATTTTAGAAAAAGTAGCAGGAAATTCTTATTACTGTTTTCTTGATGGGTATTCGGGGTATTATCAAATACCTATATCATTAGAAGATCAAGAAAAAACTACTTTTACTTGTCCTTTCGGAACTTTTGCATTTAAAAGAATGCCATTTGGTTTATGCAATGCTCCGGCTACTTTTCAAAGATGCATGTTAAGTATTTTCAGTGATATGATTGAAGAATATGTAGAAGTTTTTATGGATGATATAACTGTTTTTGGAAACTCATTTGAAAATTGTCTTAAAAATCTAGAAAAAGTATTAAAAAGATGTGAAGAAAAAAATCTTGTTTTAAATTGGGAAAAATGTCATTATATGGTTAAATCTGGGATTGTCTTAGGACATGTGATATCTGAAAAAGGAATTGAAGTTGATAAAGCCAAAGTTGATGTTATTTCTAATTTAACATCACCAAAAACGGTCAAAGAAGTTCGATCATTCTTGGGTCATGCAGGATTTTATAGAAGGTTTATAAAAAATTTCAGCATAATATCTAAACCAATTTCAAATCTTTTAACAAAAGATACACAATTCGAATGGACTCAAAAATGTGAAAATTCTTTTAAAAAAATAATTAATCTTTTAATTACATCACCTATTTTACAACCTCCAGATTGGTCTTTACCATTTGAATTAATGTGTGATGCAAGTGATTATGCTATAGGAGCTGTGTTAGGACAAAGAAAAGAAGGAAAACCTTATGCAATCTATTATGCTAGTAGAACCTTAAATAGTGCCCAAATAAATTATTCAACTACTGAAAAAGAATTACTTTCAGTAGTATTTGCATTAGATAAGTTTCGATCTTATTTAATTGGTTCTACTACTATTGTTTACACCGATCATTCTGCCATAAAATATTTATCAAATAAACAAGATGCTAAGCCAAGATTAATACGGTGGATTTTATTGTTACAAGAATTTGATATTATAATTAAAGATAAAAAAGGAAAAGAAAATGTTGTAGCCGATCATTTATCTAGAATAATGACTGAATCATCTCATAATGAAATACCAATAAATGAAAATTTTCCAGATGATCAGTTGTTTTATGCTACTATTATGCCATGGTTTGCTAATATTGTAAATTTTCTTGTGACAAATAAAATGCCTTCTCATTGGAATTCACAGGATAAGAATAAATTCTTGATAGAAGTTAAAAAATTTTATTGGGATGATCCTTACTTATTTAAGTATTGTCCTGACCAAATTTTTCGACGATGCATACCCGACAATGAAATAAGTAATGTTATTAAATTTTGTCATTCTGAAGCATGTGGAGGTCATTTTTCATCCAATAAAACAGCTACAAAAATCTTACAATGTGGATTTTATTGGCCGTCTTTATTCAAAGATACGCATTTATTTTGCAAATCTTGTGAAAATTGTCAGAAGATGGGATCAATTTCAAAACGAAACATGATGCCTTTAAATCCAATCATAATTATTGAATAGTTGGGGGATAGATTTTATGGGTCCATTTCCATTATCTTTTGGATATAAGTACATTTTAGTCGCTGTTGATTATGTTTCAAAATAGATTGAAGCGATTGCATGTAGAACTAATGATCATAAAGTTGTTATAAAATTTTTAAAAGAAAATATTTTTAGTCGATTTGGAATACCTAGAGCAATAATTAGTGATGGGGGAAGTCATTTTATAAATAAATCATTTTCTTCTTTGTTAAGAAAATATGGCATTACACATAAAGTTTCTACCCCATATCATCCTCAAAATAATGGTCAAGTTGAACTAGCAAATAGAGAAATAAAACAAATTTTAGAAAAAACAGTTAATCCAAATCGAAAAGATTGGTCTTTAAGATTAACTGATGCATTATGGGCATATAGAACTGCATTTAAAACATCATTAGGGATGTCACCATATAGGTTAGTTTTTGGTAAGCATTGTCATTTACCGGTTGAACTAGAACATAAAGCTTATTGGGCAATTAAAGCATTTAATACTAATTTAGATGATGCATCTAAATTAAGAAAATTGCAAATAAATGAACTTGAAGAATTAAGAAATGATGCATATGAAAATTCAAAGATTTATAAAGATAAAACTAAAGCCTTTCATGATAAAAATATTATGAGAAAGTCATTTGAAATTGGACAAAAAGTTTTGCTTTATAATTCTCGTTTGCATTTATTTCCAGGTAAACTAAGATCGAGGTGGTCAGGACCATTTATAGTCAAATTTGTTTATCCTCATGGTGCTGTTGATATTGAAAATCCTAAAAATAATGACGTGTTTAAAGTTAATGGGCAAAGACTTGAGCCTTTTATAGAAAATGAAATTCTTAATGATGAGTTTATGCCTTTATATGATCCACAATAGCTGTTTGATATTTTCATTTTGTTTTGCAGATTCTAGTTCATTTCCCGGTTAAGTGGCGGATAACGGTACTCCGTGACTGTTTAAGTCGGTTTCTTCAGTTTTCCCAAAATAATTGAAATATATATAATAATAATAATATGGATGTGTGTATTATGAATCTTCGTAAATATTTTGCTTGTTTACCTGATAATGCGTTGAAAAAAATTTATAAAGCTAGATGTGAGCGGCTAAGGTTGATGATGTTATATGGCATACCGGATGATATCCGTTTGATAATTGAAGCAAAAGTCCGATTGGTTGGGGAAGCAAGTGAATTAATAATAAGACATATGCCAGGATTTGGTAAAAGCACATATGCCAAAAAGCGAAGAGCTAAACGTATAGGTGGATGTCATAAATGTGCAAGGTGGACTTGTAAAGGAAATTGCAAAAATGTTGGAATGACATCAATGAATAGAGAAGATAAAATTTTATTCATTAAGAATGGTCTGAGTAAAGAGCCTTTGGATAATTTTCTAGAGGTTCTTGATACGCATTCTAGTGGGTACGTGCAAAATGAACTTCTTAAACTATGGTGGCAATTTCAACAGGAGGAATATCAATATGGACGGTGGAATCTGCCTTACAAAGATCCTACTGTAGTAACGCATATCTATTTAGATAATTAAAAATATACACAATTTCGTCTTGGGAATCTGACGTTAAAAGACCCTGTTTGCCAATTTATAAGAAAATTGGATGGGAAGCATATCCTCGACTCATAGAAGGCGTTGAAGCCGTTACTGAACGTAAAATCAGAGGAAGATGTGAGCCACAATCACAACTACGCTGTATATATTTGTTTTAATTTTGTCATTTTTATTTTCTTTTAATAATAATAATTTCCTGTTCAAATATTGACTTTTGGCATGTTACGTTTATAAATTCAAATGCTGTGATCTAACAATTACAGAAAACATATTTCTCAACATGTCAACGTCCACGGTAAGTAAAATCAAAAATATTTGTGTATTTTGTGGATCTAGTGCAGGAAAAGATTCAATTTATGAAGATGTAGCAGAAAAGCTTGGAATAACACTTGCTAAAAGAAAGATTCATTTGGTATATGGTGGTGGTGAAGTTGGCCTCATGGGAAAAGTTGCAAAAGCTGCGCATGCAGGTGGAAGTGAAGTCTTAGGCATTATTCCGATTACTTTAGCCAATCTTACAGGACCAACAATAGGAGAAGAAATGCAAGTGGACAACATGTATGAACGAATTACTCAAATGATTGAACATTCAGATGCTTTCATTGCTCTGCCAGGAGGTTTCGGTACTTTGGAAGAAATATTTCATACTGTTTGTTGGGCACAATTAAATATCCACAATAAGCCAATTGGTTTGTTAAATGTTAACAATTATTATGATAAACTGTTATCGTTTCTTGATGATGTTGTGGAACAGGGATTTATTTCATTAGCTTCGCGAAGGATGTTAGTTTCTGCTACAAGTGAAGGTGAACTTATTGATTTACTGCAAGGATTTAGTCATGAACCAGATCCATTCTTATCTCAACTTAATTGGCCAACATCCAAGAGTAAGAAAAGAAAATTCATGTGATGCTAAACTTGCGATTCAACGGTATGTTTTTAATGTTTTTTTTAAGGTATGAATAATTTCTTCTTCTTCTTCTTCTTCTTCTTCTTCTCTTCTTAGTTTTTTTTATTATATAAAAATAAAAATATGTAGTAATAATAATAATACTTTTTAGTTCAATGTCGAGTAAGGTGTCAGTAAAATGCACCTGAGACACATTAGTTAATAATTATCGGAAAATCGCAATACACTAGATTTTAATATTCATTATATTCAAATTACAGACTACAAGAAAAATTAGTTTTCATATGTACCAATTTATATACATATATATTTTGATCAATTAATATAAAATATATAATAGATGTGTTTATTTATTTACATATATGTATATAATTGTGTGTGTTTTCAAATAAAATAATTTCTAAAATTTTTATGAGAATATAGTTAAAAGATATGGTTTGTATGGTTGTTAACATGTATAATTGAAAGAATTCTTTTGTAAAAGTATAATATATACTCACATATCTTTTGTGAGTGAGTGGTGAGAAATGAGAAAACAATTAATAAACTTTTATTGATGATTAAAAAATGGTTTATTACAAGAATATAAATCCCCTAAAAAAAAATATTTATTGAAAAAAAAAAGAAGTAAATAAATAACGGACTGCAAAATACTTTATTCAGTGTAAATTTTTTTTAGATTTGATTGATGTACTATCAATGTGTTCTAAAAACATCAATCAATGTTCTCAAAAAAAAAAAAAAAAAAAAAAAAAGAAGATTTGTTTGTGCTAGATAAGTTCCAAAGGAAATCGGATGTATCCGTTATATAAATGTTTATATATATACATATATATATATTTATGGTAGAATGTTTGGATAGAAAATTTTATGTTATTGTAAAATTTTGCAGTCACGTTATTTAAAAAAAAAAAAAAAACAATAACAAAAAAAGAAAAAAAGAAAAAAGAAAAAAGAAAAAAGAAAAAAAGGGGATTTTATTCTTTGTAAATTTTCCTATTTTGTTTTCAATATTAGTTTAATTAATTGTCTGCTTTAATACTTGGCCTTTTTCGATGAGAGTTAATATTCATTCCAACTCCATGAGTGAAAACTAGCTATTCCGTAAACATTTTGACCTGAAAGATTATATGGAGTTGAGGCTTTTACAATAATATTCTTGATATTATACATGTTATGGTGGGTGGTGTGAATTATCTTTTTGACTATATTATTATAAATTTTTTTAGAAATTTAAAAATTATATATATATTGTTACTTTATATATTATGTGAAAATAAGAATAAAAACACATCTAATCATATATTATTATATTAAACGAATATATATATATATAAATCGGTATATGATTTTGTTTTTAATGAATATGTTTGTATTTGAATATATAAAAGGAATAAAGAATCTAGGTTGTGACTTTCCGATAAATTTTATTACTAAGGGACTAGTAATAAGATAGTGTGGGGGTGTGATGAAACTTAAAATTAATAATTTATTATATGTTAAAACCTGTATTTTAAAATTTTAAGTTTCATTAAAATTATAAATTATGTTATTTTAGTATTGTTTGTTTATATTTAAATGTCTTACTAAATTTGTTTTATTTTCAGGTTTTTTACGTGTTGGTAAAATAATGATAACTCAAGCTAGAAAATTCAAATAGAGGTGACTCAAACATGGTTGGAATCCTTGAGAAGTTATTTACAACTTTGCAGAGACATGATTGCCTAAAAAGCTCATTAAGATGATCAAATTGTGCAAAGATAAAAAAGAGGACACATTTACTTTTACTATGACCATCATTTAGTAAAAAATTCATAACTATTTCAATATTTATCCAAATGAGGTGAATCAAGTGGCCAAACTCATCTACACAAAATTCCCCACATGTTTGTGGCCTTAATCAGAGTCAAAGTGGTGAGAAAAGTCGTGGAACAAGGCATTGAAAGAAGGGACATGGAATTGGAGTTGAGGAGACAAAGAATACTATTACAACTACATGGCATTAATAGAATTTTTGACTCTTTCTCTCATTTGGCCTATAAATAGAGGCTTTGTGCTAGCTTGAGAATCATTCTATCTCATTGTAAAATATAGTGTGAGTGTGTATCAAAGTTCTAAGTTTAAATATATTTTCTTTCATTTTCTCAACTATGAGTGATATTTTAGTGTTGATCAAAAGTAAGTTCATGGCAAGCTAAATCTATTATGTCAAGGTGAAGAGGATGCATTCTTGGTGAAGTAAGATTGTTTATATTTTGTATATTATTTCTTTATCTCTTTTCATTTAGCTAACTTATTTTTATTGTAGGTATAAAAATGAATTATTTGTTGTTATCAATTTACATCAAATGCTTGATACCATTAAAGTGGTTATCTTGATTTGTTGTTTAATTTTGATACAATAAATATTTCATCACTTATTATTATATATATATAGATATATATATATATGTATATTTATATAATAATATCATAATATTTCATTTAGGCGATAGCGTGGCTCTGCCGGTTGTTCTAAATGAAATATTATGACTTAATACTAACATCTAACAATCTAACATTTACTTTTTCGCAACTAACTTTTATTTTTTGCATCTAACATTTACTTTCTTGCAACTAACTTTTAATTTTCCGCAACTAACATTTACTTTATTGCAACTAACTTTTACTTTACCGCAACTAACTTATTAAATCAATATATTTCATTTAGGCAATAGCGTGGCTCTGCCGGTTGTTCTAAATGAAATATATTGATTTAATAAGTTAGTTGCGGTAAAGTAAAAGTTAGTTGCAATAAAGTAAATGTTAGTTGCTTTAGGCAATAGCGTGGCTCTGCCGGTTGTTCTAAATGAAATATAATGATTTAATTTAACATTTAATTTATGCAATTATTTATTTATATAGTTATAATTATAATCATAGGTACCATATATAAAATATCGGTTAATTCGGTATTTTCTATAGTGGGAACTATATTAGATTATGTGTGTGTTTAATTTTCTTGGAACCATTATTTATGGTAGTTTCTTTTGTTTCACTTTTAGTTAAACAATATTACATAAACCAAGAATAAATCCTCAAGCCTTGACAATATTTATAATTTGTAAACTTCAGTCTTGCATTTGGTAATCTATAAATTAATAAATTTAAACTCAAAATAACCTCTCTGTGGATCGATCTCGTACTTACGAAATATATTACTTGCAGACAACCTACACTTGGGTGAATTATTATTTAAGTAGTAACACCCGCACCCTGGCAAGGACCACCCCCGCGGTCACTAATGTTGAATTTTGATGGTTTTACCGTGAGGACACCGCACCCGCGGCAGTGTAAGCACCGCACCCGCGGTAATTGTAACACCGCACCCGCGGTGATCGTGCATGGGAATTTTGTTGGAATGCCGTGAGCTTAGCGCACCCGCGGTGCTTGTGTGACCGCACCCGCGGTGTAAGTATGGGCGAGATATTTAGTACCTTTTTGATTGAGTTGACTTCATTTCTACCTTATCCTCCCCTTCATTTCGAGATTTCCTCTCATTTCTTAGGGTTTTCTACCATTTCTTTTGTTCCCTATCTTCAATCCAAGCTTCTTTTCGACGATTCGACTTGAGATCGACGTTCTCCGTGGTATAAAGAAGCTTAGGTAAGTTTTTGGTGCGATTCTAACATGGTTTTTGGAGATGAGTTGTTATAGGGTGTTGTTATTGTTGGTTTAATGGGATATTTGACTTGTATTTTTGGATATAGAGTTGATTTTGGTGTTGTTTATGGATTATTGTTGTAGGTGGTGTACCAAGAGTATAGTTTGAAGGTGTTCTATTGGTTGTAAGTGGAATTTCATCCCTTTGCTCACATGATGATATATGTATTGTGTTTTAAAGATTTTAAAGTGATATTCCCTTCAATGATTCATTGTTATGTATTGATTTCATTGATTATCTATTGGAGGCATTGTATGTCTCACTATAGTTAAAAAGGGAATACAAGAGAAAAGATAGAGATTGCGAAACGACGGCTTTAAATGCTATTCAGAGTTCAAATGTTTTATTGGATTGATTTATCATAGTCAGAGCATTGCATGCAATTAGATGATCATCGACCATAGACTTTTATCCCTCACAGTTATCGATTTATATCGATGGGATATTTGCAACCACAGACAGAGATACTATTGATATCAATCCAACCAGAGAAAAGAGAATACCATCGTATTGCTATCTATTGCTATTGCTATTGCTACAGTTATTGCTACATTATTCATGTTTCAGAGTTGATGGTATTTATAATTTCAAAGTCATGTTTTACAGAGTATACTATGTATCATTGCTATGTAGAGTTCCACTTACTGAGATTTATTCTCATTTCAGTTATTTCATGTGATGCAGATAAGAGTGACCGACCAGGACAGTGATCGTGGATGGGGGTCATATGCATACACCGTTGGAAGGAAGATTATTTTGCAAATATTTTGGGACATGATCATAAGAATGATTTTTTTGTATTTTGTATATCATTTGAATGATCATGTATTTATTTTGTAAACATTTTATGAAATGTATTTTGAAACTCCTTCCATATTTGAAATAAAATTTTAAATTCCGCTGTATTTTAATCGTTACGGGATAGAGGTGTCACATTTAGTGGTATCAGAGCGGTGTTCTTCGGACCAATGCATATGACTTCGTCTGCTTTCAACTGTCCGGGTATGTTTTCTTGCATCTATCTATTCATTGTTATCTATTGATTGGTGTCTTGTGAGCAATTGTAGAGTATGCCTCCTAAGCGTAAGGCGACCGAGGGTGAGGATAGTTCTTCCTCGAGAGTTGTCGACGAGTTCGGCAAGTTGCTTAAGGAGCAGGCTCAGGTGCATAGCGAGCAGATTCAGCAGCTCATTCGTATGCAAGGAACTGGACAGGGTAGAGGCCAAGTGAGAGGTCAGGTTGCACAGGCTGTTGGCACTGATGCCGTCTTTTCTGCTTTCAAGAGAATGGATCCACCGGAATTCGCAGGTAGCACCGATCCTCTAGTTGCTGTCGAGTGGGTCAAGGCTTTAGAGGCGATCTTCGATCATCTCCAGTACGAGGACAAAGACAGGATCAGCTGTGCCGTTTTCATGTTGGTTAAGGCTGCCCGCATTTGGTGGAATGCGACGAAGGTTGGTGTGACTGTTGCGACATTGAAGTGGTCAGAGTTCACAGACTTGTTCTATGACAAGTATTTCCCCGATGCACTTCGAGCGAGGAAGGTTACGGAGTTCTTGGAGCTTCGTCAGGGGAGCTTGGATGTTGGTGAGTATATTCTGAAGTTTGAAGAGTGTTGCCTATTTGCTCCGTACATTGCTTCCAATGACAAGGATAAAGGCGCTCATTTCATTCGAGGCCTTAGAGCTGAGATTCGTCGTGATATCAACATGTCCAAGGCTGTTACTTTCAAGGAGATCGTGTCCAAAGCTTTGTTGGCCGAGCAGGATGAGAAGGACATCGCCAGGGAGAGGCAAGAGAGGCATCAAGCTATTGCTCAGAGAGGCCAGGGTTCTAATCAGAGGGGCAGGGATCGTTTCAAGGGCAAGGGCAAGATGGAGCCGAGTCCTAGACCACCTCCAGTTCCAGTTGATCCCGAGAAGCCACTGTGTCCTAAGTGTGGCAAGCATCATCGAGGAGAGTGCAGACTTGGCACTCATTCTTGTTACCGTTGTGGCACGGCAGGCCACGTTGCCAGAAATTGTCCACGAGGAGCTAGCCAAGGGAAGGTGCAGGGTCGTATCTTTGCGATGACGAAGGAAGGTATTAATCATGATTCTTCATTGATCTCTAGTATTATTTTGATTTCAGGCAGAGTAGCTACGACTTTGATAGATACTGGTGCTACTCATTCTTTTATGTCTGATTTGTTTTTGAGATCTTTGGGTATAGTTCCTTCTGTTCTTTCTGTAGTAACCCGATTCCTAATTTGAGTTAATTATTGGATTAATTATATTTCGGTGGGATCGGAAAGACCGAACCAGGTTCGGATCGTCCGAAGAGGGTTCGGATCATCCGAAGTGGGTTCGGACCGTCCGAGACAGGTGGCTGGACACGTGGAAGGGTTCTGGACACGTGGAAGGGTTCGGATCGTCCGATCAGGGTTCGGATCGTCCGAGCCAGGTGTCTGGACACGTGGAAAGGTTCGGATCGTCCGATCAAGACTCGGATCGTCCGGGACAGGTGGCTGTACTCGTGGAAGACATGCAGGGTTCGGATCGTCCGAAGTGGGTTCGGATCGTCCGAAGTGTACCAGATCGGAGCTTCCGAAGTGGATCGGAGCGTCCGAACATTGGCTATAAATAGAGGCGCGAGGCTTCATTTGTGACTCGCCATTTCAGAGAGTTCCAGAGCATTTCAGTCGTTTCTGACAGGTTTCTAGTCTTTTTCCGAGGTTCGGGCACTAGCGGGGAGCTACTAGTGTTGTAGCGGAGCTGTGCTCTAGTTTGGAGCTAGCGGCACCAGTAGGCTGACTGCGGACGCAGGCGTGAGTCTAGGACTGATTGTTAGGATCTGCTGGTTTGAGGTACGAAAGTACTATCCGAGATATCCTGGTCGAGTATACATCCTTATATGTGTTGCATGATTATGTGGTGCATTGATATATGTCATATGATGCATGCTATTATGTCATGTTTTATGATGCATGTTGCATTTCATGTTGAGCCGTATCTCCTTTGAGATAGCCTTTACTGTTGAGCTGTATCTCTTTCGAGATAAGCTATATCTTGTGGGGCCGCTCAGCCCTGTCTTGTCTTGTGGACGCATGGACACCGAGAGTACACAGTGGCCGACGGGTCCAGGAGGGCTTCGGTGATCCGGGACATTTTAGGTCCACGTCTGTTCTTGTAGTGGATGCAGTGACCCAGAGGAGTACCGCGCGGCACTATCCACTTGGCGCCTCTAGACTGAGCATTTTGAGATCCTTTGTGACTCCTATTTCTTGACTACCCTGGTATCATATCATAGCATGTGCATTTCATATAGGTTTGTATACTCATGCTTTTGTACTGGGCGTTCTTATCGCTCACGTCCTCGGTTTTGTTTATCTTGGACACCCCATTCCCACGGGGCAGGCCTCAGGTTGGACAGCTCAGGAGGAGGAGGAGGAGGACGTTGAGTAGCTGGTTGGTTTAGTTCTTCGGTATCTTTTTGTTTCGATATGGTTGTACCGTATATTTCATTTTAGTTTAGTTGTCCTGGATTTTTCGATTGGGTTGTATAACTATCGTTTGGTGTCAGTTTTCCGCTGTTATCTCTGATTATTATTAATTAAGTTAATTGCATGCTTAGTTCTTCATTAGTAGGTGATTCTGGAACGGGTCACTACATTTATGGTATCAGAGCATGCTTACGATTTTGGGATATAGATTCTGTTTTAGGATTTTCGTTGACCATTTTACCATTTTTCCCCATTCTATCTTGTAGCGATGGCTGACCACTTTGGTGATGAGAGTAGTCAGGGAAGTGTAGGTCGTTGGGGTGACCAGGACGATCGTAGGCGTCATCGTGAACATCGTCATCGTCGGGATGGTCCTAGGCGTTTTGATTTGCACCGTTTCATTCAGATGGGGCCTAAGCCTTTAGTCGGCGGTGAGACTCCCGATGATGCTGAGGATTGGTTAGAGCGCATGGAGAGTTGTTTCCGTGCATTCCAGTGCACCGAGGAGCAGCAGATGGAGACCCTTAGTTTTCTTCTCGAGGGCCGTGCGCGCAAGTGGTGGCGATCGACTTCTGCGCCGATAGTCCAGTCCCAGGGTAGGGTGACTTGGGCCGATTTCCGTGCCGCTTTCATGCAGCTGTATTTTCCTCCAGCCCTTCGTCAGGCAAAGACGATTGAGCTCCTGAATCTTAAGCAGGGGAGTATGTCTGTTGATGAATATCAGCAGAAGTTCTTTGAGTTGTTACCTTTTGCTCCTCATATCAGTGGCAGTTCTGAGGCCAAGTATGACCATTTCCTCCAGGGTCTTAACCAGGAGATTTTTGATCGAGTCACTGTCTGTGATAATCCTACTTCGTATGATGGGTTAGTGAACCGGTGTCGCCAGGCAGAGATCAGTCTCCAGCGTGGTAGGGCTATTCTTTCTTCTAGACCTCCGAGTACTTTGAGCCCTCGATCTCAGTCTTTCAAGAAATCTGGTTCTTCTTCTTCTGGATCTGGATCACGGTCTAGCGGTGTTTTCCGCTTTGGTAAGAAGAAGGTTTCTTGTGTACATTGTGGGAAGAACCATCCATCGGAGCAATGCCGATCAGCCGCGGGAGCTTGTTTTCAGTGCGGAGAGATGGGTCATCTCAAGAAGAATTGTCCTCAGTTGCGAGGTGGAGCAGGATCTGGTTCCGGATCTCAGACGACTGTTCAGCAGAGGAGGCAGGGTCAGGCAGTGGGTAGTTCAAATCTTCGACCTCGTGCCCAAGGTCAGGTTTTTGCGCTGAACCAGGATCAGGCTGCAGATGAGACAGAGAGAGTCATAGCAGGTACTTTTCGTTTATGCGGTATTCCTGCTTTTGTTCTTATTGATACCGGAGCATCACATTCATTCATTTCTGCACGATTTGTTAAGCGTCATAAGTTACCGTATGTTTCTCTAGACGTCATTCTTTCCGTTTCTACCCCGATGGGTCATTCGGTGTTAGCAAAGCGTCTAGTGATGGGTTGTCCCTTAGATTTTGAGGGTAACGAATTGATTGCGAATCTTATGATCCTGGAGATGGAAGATTTTGATTGTATTCTAGGTATAGACCTATTGACTACCTACCGAGCTACCGTGGATTGTTACCAGAAGCTTGTTCAGTTTCGTACGACTGAGAGCTCTAGTTGGTTTTTCTATGGTGAGGGAGCGCGACCTCCGATGCCAGTGGTATCTGCTCTGAAAGCCTGTCGTGCTTTAGAGTCGGGCGGGGAAGGCTACCTCATCTATGCGATTGATTCATCCACAGGTAGTGTTGGTATAGAGGATATTCCAGTGGTTTGTGAATTTCCTGATGTTTTCCCAGATGAGATTCCTGGTTTTCCTCCGGTTAGAGAGGTGGAATTTGGCATTGAGTTAATGCCAGGGACTGCACCGATTTCTCGTGCCCCCTATCGTCTTGCTCCGTCAGAGATGAGAGAATTGAAGCAGCAATTGCAGGATCTTCTTGATAAAGGTTATATTCGCCCGAGTGTTTCACCTTGGGGAGCTCCAGTCTTGTTTGTCAAGAAGAAAGATGGATCTATGCGATTGTGCATTGATTATCGCCAGCTGAATCGTGTGACGATCAAAAACAAGTATCCATTACCTCGTATCGATGATTTGTTCGATCAGCTTCAGGGTACTTCTGTTTACTCCAAGATTGACTTGCGATCGGGTTATCATCAGATGAGAGTCAGAGATGATGATATTTCCAAGACTGCATTTCGTACTCGATATGGGCATTACGAGTTTCTAGTTATGCCATTCGGATTGACGAATGCGCCAGCGGTGTTCATGGATCTAATGAACCGAGTCTTTCGGGATTTTCTGGATCAGTTTGTTGTGGTTTTCATCGACGATATCTTGATTTATTCTCACAGTGTGGAAGAGCATATCCAGCACTTGAGGATTGTGTTGCAGATTCTTCGCGAGAAGCAATTGTATGCTAAGCTGAGTAAGTGCGAGTTCTGGATTGATCGTGTAGTATTCCTTGGTCATGTGATTTCCAAGGAAGGAATTTCTGTGGATCCCAGCAAGATCGAAGCAGTGCTGAATTGGTCACGTCCTACGACGGTGGCTGAGATCCGTAGTTTTCTAGGTCTGGCAGGGTATTATCGTCGCTTCATCGTAAATTTCTCTCAGGTAGCTAGACCATTGACGCAACTTACTCGGAAGGATGTTCCATTTGAGTGGTCATCTGAGTGCGAAGATAGTTTCAGAGAGCTTCGTCGACTTCTGACTTCTGCACCTGTTTTGGCGTTACCGTCAGGATCTGATGGTTTCAGTGTTTACACCGATGCTTCTTTTCAAGGCTTAGGGTGTGTGTTGACGCAGAATGGTCATGTGATCGCTTACGCATCCAGGCAGTTAAAACCTCACGAGGAGAAGTACCCTGTTCATGATCTAGAATTAGCTGCTATTGTGTTTGCGCTAAAGATCTGGCGTCATTACTTGTACGGGGTTAAGTTTGAAATTTTCACTGATCATAAGAGTCTGAAGTATCTGTTCACTCAGGCTGAGTTGAACATGAGACAACGTCGTTGGATGGATCTACTTAAAGATTATGACTGCGAGATCAAATACCATCCAGGTTCTGCGAATCTCACAGCCGATGCTCTTAGTCGCAAGGTGAGAGCCTCTGCACTTCAGACCAGTGCTATGATTAGTACTATCCAGGATTGTTGTTCATTGGGATTTAATTTCAAACATCGGAAAGGTATGGAGAGCATTCGTGTTGCTACCATTCTATCTGAGCCAGCTTTGTTCGCTCGAATTCGAGATGCTCAGATGTCTGATCTCAAGACTCAGAGATTAGCTCGGTTGGCTGGTGGAGATAGCAATTTCCATTATCAGTCTAATGGTCTTCTGTGTTTGTCTAATCGGGTTGTGGTACCAGAGGATGATACTTTGAGGGAAGAGATCTTGGCTCAGGCTCATCGAAGCAAGTTGAGTGTCCATCCAGGAAGCAACAAGATGTATAAAGATTTGAGGACACGATTTTGGTGGAAAGGGATGAAGCGCAGCGTTTATCAGTTTGTTTCCAAGTGTCTTGTTTGTCAGCAGGTTAAGGCAGAGCACCGTCGACCGGGAGGATTATTGTTGAACTTACCTATTCCCGAATGGAAGTGGGAGCATATTGCGATGGACTTCATTACTCACTTACCATTGTCTTCGAGGAATAGTGATGCTATTTGGGTAGTGGTGGATCGACTCACCAAGTCTGCTCATTTTCTGCCATATAACCGTGATTTCACTTTCGATCGTATGGCTCGATTGTACATTCAAGAGATTGTACGTTTGCATGGGGTGCCAGTTAGTATTGTCAGTGACAGAGATCCTCGTTTTACCTCACGATTTTGGGGTAGTTTCCAGGCGGTATTGGGTACGTCCCTAAGTTTAAGTACAGCTTATCATCCAGAGACCGACGGTCAGACGGAGAGGACTATCCGTACACTTGAGGATATGTTGCGAGCCTGTGTTATGGATTTCGGAACCGCTTGACAGGATCATTTGCCTTTGATTGAGTTCGCGTACAACAACAGCTACCATCGTAGTATTGGTATGGCACCATTTGAGGCGTTGTATGGGCGACGTTGTCGTACTCCATTATTTTGGGATGAAGTTGGGGAACGACATGTTGAGGGACCGGAGTTAGTCCAGCAGGCTATTGATAAGGTTGCAGTAATCAAGAAACGGATTAAGATCGCTCAGGATCGACAGGCTAGTTATGCGAACACCAAGCGGCGACCTCTTTATTTTCAGCCAGGTGAGAAAGTGTTTCTCCGAGTTTCGCCTTTTCGCAGGATTTTGAGATTTGGTCTCAAGGGTAAGCTGTCTCCGAGATTTATTGGTCCATTTGAAATATTGGAAAGCGTGGGAGATTTGGCTTACAGACTTGCATTGCCGCCGTACCTATCAAGTATTCATGATGTATTCCACGTATCTTTGTTGAACGATACGTAGCAGATGAGTCTCACATTTTGCATCCCTCTGAAGTTCAACTAAATTCAGATTTGTCCTACGTGGAACGACCAGTGCGGATTCTCGATCGCAAAGACAAGGTATTGCGGAATAAGATCATTCCTCTTGTCTTAGTTCAGTGGCAGCGCAGAGGCACTGAAGAAGCCACTTGGGAGCTAGAGAGTCGTATGCGTACGGAGCATCCAGAGCTCTTTTGAGTTGTACTATGGTTGTAATATGGAGGTGTGTGTGTTTTTCTGTTGTAATCCAAATATCAGTTGTATTCAACAACAATTGAGATGTAATAACAATGTTGTTATTTCAGTTTTTGTTCATCCTATAAACCTGATTTCGAGGACGAAATCTTTTTAAGGGGGGGAGAATGTAGTAACCCGATTCCTAATTTGAGTTAATTATTGGATTAATTATATTTCGGTGGGATCGGAAAGACCGAACCAGGTTCGGATCGTCCGAAGAGGGTTCGGATCATCCGAAGTGGGTTCGGACCGTCCGAGACAGGTGGCTGGACACGTGGAAGGGTTCTGGACACGTGGAAGGGTTTGGATCGTCCGATCAGGGTTCGGATCGTCCGAGCCAGGTGTCTGGACACGTGGAAGGGTTCGGATCGTCCGATCAAGACTCGGATCGTCCGGGACAGGTGGCTGTACTCGTGGAAGACATGCAGGGTTCGGATCGTCCGAAGTGGGTTCGGATCGTCCGAAGTGTACCAGATCGGAGCTTCCGAAGTGGATCGGAGCGTCCGAACATTGGCTATAAATAGAGGCGCGAGGCTTCATTTGTGACTCGCCATTTCAGAGAGTTCCAGAGCATTTCAGTCGTTTCTGACAGGTTTCTAGTCTTTTTCCGAGGTTCGGGCACTAGCGGGGAGCTACTAGTGTTGTAGCGGAGCTGTGCTCTAGTTTGGAGCTAGCGGCACCAGTAGGCTGACTGCGGACGCAGGCGTGAGTCTAGGACTGATTGTTAGGATCTGCTGGTTTGAGGTACGAAAGTACTATCCGAGATATCCTGGTCGAGTATACATCCTTATATGTGTTGCATGATTATGTGGTGCATTGATATATGTCATATGATGCATGCTATTATGTCATGTTTTATGATGCATGTTGCATTTCATGTTGAGCCGTATCTCCTTTGAGATAGCCTTTACTGTTGAGCTGTATCTCTTTCGAGATAAGCTATATCTTGTGGGGCCGCTCAGCCCTGTCTTGTCTTGTGGACGCATGGACACCGAGAGTACACAGTGGCCGACGGGTCCGGAGGGCTTCGGTGATCCGGGACATTTTAGGTCCACGTCTGTTCTTGTAGTGGATGCAGTGACCCAGAGGAGTACCGCGCGGCACTATCCACTTGGCGCCTCTAGACTGAGCATTTTGAGATCCTTTGTGACTCCTATTTCTTGACTACCCTGGTATCATATCATAGCATGTGCATTTCATATAGGTTTGTATACTCATGCTTTTGTACTGGGCGTTCTTATCGCTCACGTCCTCGGTTTTGTTTATCTTGGACACCCCATTCCCACGGGGCAGGCCTCAGGTTGGACAGCTCAGGAGGAGGAGGAGGAGGACGTTGAGTAGCTGGTTGGTTTAGTTCTTCGGTATCTTTTTGTTTCGATATGGTTGTACCGTATATTTCATTTTAGTTTAGTTGTCCTGGATTTTCGATTGGGTTGTATAACTATCGTTTGGTGTCAGTTTTCCGCTGTTATCTCTGATTATTATTAATTAAGTTAATTGCATGCTTAGTTCTTCATTAGTAGGTGATTCTGGAACGGGTCACTACACTTTCCCTCCAGCTTAGTGTTGTTTTGCCTTCGGGGGACGTGTTGTGCCCGACATCGATTGTGTTTGCTTGCCCCGTTCGTATTGTTGATAAGGAGGTTTTTGCTGATTTGATTGTCATCCCGATGGTTGCCTTTGATGTTATTCTTGGCATGGATTGGCTTTCGACTTACCGTGCAGTTATCGATTGTGTTGCTAAGAAGGTGACTTTTGCAGATGATGGTTAGGGAGGAGTTCTCGCCAGCTCAGGTACTTCGCTGGTCCTTCCTTTTATTTCTTGTCTTGAGGCTGAGAGATTGCTGTGTAGAGGTTGCGATGGGTTTCTTGCTTCTACTGTGGAAGTGGATAGACTGATTAAGTTGAATATAGATGATATTGATGTTGTGAGGGAGTTTGCTGATGTGTTTGAGGATGATGTTCCGGGTTTGCCGCCGGACAGAGATGTTGAGTTCGTTATCGATTTAGCTCCAGGTACGGTTCCTATCTCTAAGGCTCCGTACAGGATGGCCCCTACTGAGATGAAGGAGTTGAAGACTCAGTTGCAGGATCTTTTAGACAAGGGTTTTATTCGTCCAAGTTCTTCGCCTTGGGGAGCTCCGGTTCTGTTTGCCAAGAAGAAGGATGGATCTTTGCGGCTGTGTATCGACTACAGGGAGCTTAACAAAGTGACTGTCAAGAACAAGTATCCGTTGCCACGGATTGACGACCTATTTGACTAGCTCCATGGTGCCACTGTCTTTTCGAAGATTGATCTTCGGTCTGGCTACTATCAGTTGAAGGTTAGGGAGTCCGATATCCCTAAGACTGCTTTCAGGACCAGGTATGGTCATTTTGAGTTTCTTGTGATGTCTTTTGGTCTGACCAATGCCCCTTCAGTCTTCATGGAACTTATGAACCGTGTGTTCAAGCCTTATCTGGATAGCTTCGTCATTGTCTTTATCGACGATATTCTGATCTATTCCAAGACCAGAGTGCTTCATGCAGAGCATCTCAGAGTGGTTCTTCAGTTTTTGCGAGAGAAGAGGTTGTTTGCCAAGCTGAAGAAGTGTGAGTTTTGGTTGGATCAGATTTCTTTTCTAGGCCATGTTGTTTCGAGGGATGGCATTGCTGTTGATCCATTGAAGATAGAGGCGATTCAGAATTGGCCTATTCCTACTTCTGTTTCAGAGGTACGCAGTTTCCTTGGTTTGGCGGGTTACTATCGTCGTTTCATTTCAGATTTCTCCAAGATTGCCCTGCCATTGTCCAATTTGACGAGGAAGACTGTGAAGTTCGAGTGGTCCATTGATTGCCAGAGTGCATTCCTGGAGTTGAAGGATAGATTGACGACAGCTCCTGTTCTTTCTTTGCCTAGTGGTTCCGAGGATTTTGTGGTCTATACTGATGCGTCGAAGAGAGGCCTTGGTGCAGTGCTGATGCAGCGAGGTAAGGTCATTGCTTATGCTTCTCGTCAGTTGAAAGACTATGAGAGGAATTATCCGACGCATGATTTGGAGCTAGCAGCTGTGGTTTTCGCCCTGAAGATTTGGAGACATTACTTGTATGGCGAAAAGTGTGAGATCTTCACAGACCACAAGAGTTTGAAGTATCTGTTTTCTCAGAAAGAGCTCAATATGCGGCAGAGGAGGTGGTTAGAGCTTGTCAAAGATTACGATGTGACGATCAGTTATCACCCAGGGAAGGCGAACGTTGTGGCTGATGCTTAGAGCCGCAAGTCGAGTGCTTCATTGGGTTCTTTGATTCAGAGGCCATTGTTGATGGATTTGCAGAGAGAGGAGATTGATCTGGTGATTCCAGGTACCATTGCTCGTCTTTCAGCGTTGGTTATTCGGGCTACTTTGACGGACAGGATCCGTAGAGAGCAGACTGTCGATGTGCAGTTGCTAGAGTTGAGAGCTAGAGCTGAGGAGAGGGGTAACTCAGAGTTTGCGATGAATGGTGATGGATTGGTGACTTTCAGAGGCCGTATTTGTGTTCCTGTTGGCGATGATATTCGGCGAGATGTCTTGACAGAGGCTCATACCGCGCCTTATTCGATTCATCCAGGAAGTACGAAGATGTATCAGGATCTTCGTCGACTCTACTGGTGGCCAGGTATGAAGAAAGATATTGCTTTGTTCATTTCTCAGTGCCTTACTTGTCAGCAGGTGAAGATTGAGCACAAGAGACCTGCTGGGACATTGCTATCATTGCCGATTCCTCAGTGGAAGTGGGAGCATATTACGATGGATTTCGTGACTGGTCTTCCCAGAGTGCAGAAAGGTTATAATTCCATTTGGGTCATTGTTGATCGATTGACCAAGTCGGCGCACTTTCTCCCAGTCAAGACGACGTACTCCATGAAGCAGTATGCCGAGGATTATATTGCAGAGATTGTTAGACTTCACGGTGTTCCTGTGTCGATCGTGACCCCAGGTTTACCTCCGAGTTTTGGAAGAGTCTGCACAGAGCTATGGGATCACGGTTAGCTTTCAGTACAGCTTATCACCCTCAGAGCGACGGTCAGTCAGAAAGAGTCATTCAGATTTTAGAGGACTTGCTCAGAGCTTGTACTATTAACTATTCTGGTAGCTGGGATTCTAAATTGCCACTTGTGGAGTTCACGTACAACAATAGCTACCAGGCGTCGATTGGCATGGCACCGTATGAGGCTCTTTATGGCAGGACGTGCAGATCGCCTTTGTATTGGGATGAGGTTGGCGAGAGAAAGATGTTGGGACCAGAGTTGGTCCAGCAGACGGCCGATGTTGTTGCTGTGATCCGTGAGAGGATGAAGACAGCACAGTCCAGACAGAAGAGCTATGCAGATGTTCGTCGTAGGCCTTTGCAGTTCGAGGTTGGCGATCACATGTTCTTGAAGATAGCACCTCTCAAGGTTGTGATGAGGTTTGGCAAGAAGGGCAAGTTGAGTCCGAGGTTTATTGGTCCATTTGAGATCTTGGACAGAGTTGGTGACAGAGCCTACAGATTAGCCCTACCGCCAGATCTTGACAGAGTTCATAATGTTTTTCACGTATCGATGCTCAGGAAGTATATTGCAGATCCTTCCCATGTTCTTCGCCACGAGCCATTGGACTTGACGCCGAATTTGACTTACCAAGAGATTCCGATTCAGATTCTGGATCGCACAGTTAGAGTATTGAGGAACAAAGAGATCGGCATCGTTAAAGTCCTTTGGAGGAACCATTTGATCGAATAGGCTACGTGGGAACCAGAGGATGAGATGAGAGAGAAGTATCCTGAGTTTTTCGTGCAGTGACGTCAATTTCGCGGACGAAATTCCTCTAAGGAGGGGAGATTGTAATAGCCGAGCCCGGTGTACGGTACGGTTTAAGCTTTATTGTGTTTATTGGGTTTTATGATTTAGATGTTTAGAGTTGTGTTTTGGGCCATAGTATTATTGGTTATTGTTGTCTTGAGGTATTAGATGTTGTTGGTTGTTCGTTTCAGTGTTTCGGTTCGATTTTCCGTTGCCTTGGTTTGTTCTTGGCCGAAGTGGTACCGCACCCGCACCCTTGCAAGGACCGCACCCGCGGTCACTAATGTTGAATTTTGATGGTTTTACCGTGAGGACACCGCACCCGCGGCAATGTAAGCACCGAACCCGCGGTGAGACCGCACCCGCGGTAATTGTAGCACCGCACCCGCGGTGATCGTGCATGGGAATTTTGTTGGAATGCCGTGAGCTTAGCGCACCCGCGGTGCTTGTGTGACCGCACCCGCGGTGTAAGTATGGGCGAGATATTTAGTACCTTTTTGATTGAGTTGACTTCATTTCTACCTTATCCTCCCCTTCATTTCGAGATTTCCTCTCATTTCTTAGGGTTTTCTACCATTTCTTTTGTTCCCTATCTTCCATCCAAGCTTCTTTTCGACGATTCGACTTGAGATCGACGTTCTCCGTGGTATAAGGAAGCTTAGGTAAGTTTTTGGTGCGATTCTAACATGGTTTTTGGAGATGAGTTGTTATAGGGTGTTGTTATTGTTGGTTTAATGGGATATTTGACTTGTATTTTTGGATATAGAGTTGATTTTGGTGTTGTTTATGGATTATTGTTGTAGGTGGTGTACCAAGAGTATAGTTTGAAGGTGTTCTATTGGTTGTAAGTGGAATTTCATCCCTTTGCTCACATGATGATATATGTATTGTGTTTTAAAGATTTTAAAGTGATATTCCCTTCAATTGATTCATTGTTATGTATTGATTTCATTGATTATCTATTGGAGGCATTGTATGTCTCACTATTGTTAAAAAGGGAATACTAGAGAAAAGATAGAGATTGCGAAACGACGGCTTTAAATGCTATTCAGAGTTCAAATGTTTTATTGGATTGATTTATCATAGTCAGAGCATTGCATGCAATTAGATGATCATCGACCATAGGCTTTTATCCCTCACAGTTATCGATTTATATCGATGGGATATTTGCAACCACAGACAGAGATACTATTGATATCAATCCAACCAGAGAAAAGAGAATACCATCGTATTGCTATCTATTGCTATTGCTATTGCTACAGTTATTGCTACAGTATTCATGTTTCAGAGTTGATGGTATTTATAATTTCAAAGTCATGTTTTACAGAGTATACTATGTATCATTGCTATGTAGAGTTCCACTTGCTGAGATTTATTCTCATTTCAGTTATTTCATGTGATGCAGATAAGAGTGACCGACCAGGACAGTGATCGTGGATGGGGGTCATATGCATACACCGTTGGAAGGAAGATTATTTTGCAAATATTTTGGGACATGATCATAAGAATGATTGTTTTGTATTTTGTATATCATTTGAATGATCATGTATTTATTTTGTAAACATTTTATGAAATGTATTTTGAAACTCCTTCCATATTTGAAATAAAATTTTAAATTCCGCTGTATTTTAATCGTTACGGGATAGAGGTGTCACACCTCCCATGCATGCATATTATATGGTTTTTATCAAAATAAAAACCATGGACTAAATTTAATTATCTCAAACATATTTGAGACAAATTAAACATTACTTGAATTTACCCAAGTCCCACTAGTTAAATAATTAATTTAAATTGAGCTCTACAAGACTCAATATAATTTAATTAATTCAACACTTGAATTAATTTAATTATTTGGACTCTACTAGATCCACTAGTGTTTAATTAATTCAACACTTGAATTAATTTAATTTAGACCATAATAATGTTTATGAAAATCACAATTTTCAAATACATTATTCACTTAGGCCAACTTTTAATTTAGGAACACTTCCATAAATTAAAATTTACATTTCTCTCATAGAAGTCATACTTCTATTTTCTTTACGCTTATAAACTCATTTATAAGCCGTTCAACACATTGAACTATTTTTCTCTTTTATAGAAGTCATACTTCTAATTTTCCTTACGCTTATAAACTCCTTTATAAGCCGTTCAACACATTGAACTATTTTTACTTCTCAACGGGATCTAGAAAGCTAGTACTTGTGTGGCCCTCAATGGTTCATTGATACAACTAGCCGTGGGTTCACATCTCCATGTGATTCGGACTAACATGTCCTTATATTAGCATACCCCAATTGCTCCATTCTTACTTATCAACACCTTGATAACAAGAACGTCAGAACTCAAGTCTGATAGTACCCAACCAATCATGTTAAACGCATAGCAGCATCGCTTACATGATTCCATAGGTATCAAATGATAGTGCCTGCAAGAACCATTCAATTATGGTTAGCGTACAGTACGGTCCCTTCAACTCATATATCCCGACCGATTCGACAACCATTGGTTTATCGAGAGTTGTCAATGAATCGATACTATGTGTCATGTCGTAGTTGCATCGATGGTGTAATCTATGAAACCCCTTTCATAATGACAACCATACTCTGGCAAGAGATTTCAACCTACATACACATGATAACACATAGGATATCCATACCCGAAGGTAAGCGGTGAATCCCCGACTACAATGCATCGACTCCTATGTGTTTCGACAGAACACCCAACCTTGCCACCTGATGACCCCATAAGAGTTGGTAAACAAGTCAAAGTGTAATTCTAGCACATAGAGTCTCAATGTTGTCCCGGGTCATAAGGACTATTGGTGTACAACCATAAACCAGGACTTTTCCACTCGATAAGTGAGAACCACTTGGAAAGTTCTTTTATGGAGGGTTGTTCAGTGCACTCTACCAGGAGCACCTATCTGCATGCTCGGACATCACAATGTCCCCTACCAATGAAACATGGTACTCACATCGCAGATACTAGTCTCTAACTCGAGCGGCCTATATCGTTCTTAGTGGCGGCTGAATCGACTAGGAACCGTTTAGAATATACAGTATTACAAATATGAGTTTCATGATACCCATCATATGAGCATCTCATATTCTTTCTACCATTTGTATATTCAAGGGCTTTATCTATGCAACTAGCATGGGTATACAGATAAAGATGTACCAAAATAATAATATCAAATATTACTAAAATAAAGATTGCTTATACATAGAGTTTCATTGTGAACACTCGGCCAACACTTGGCTCGACGGGCACCTACTTTAACAGTTCTTTGATTTATACTGGGATTTATTCTCACCGGAGTTATCCGGCTGTTGTCTTGATTGTATGTGTACATGACAACAGGGGGGACAGGTTCAGGGTCCAGGAGATGAGGAGAGATCGTGATTAGAGTGGAGGCTCCGGACTTGGATTGTATATAGGGTTTGAACACTTGATAGTAGTTGTTGAACCTTATTTTGTACTGAATTGTAGACGGTACAGGACTTGTACTTTATTATATACTGAGTTGTATATTAGATTGTTGTCACTACGTTCCGTATTTTAAAAAAAAAATTTTAGACCCTGTTTTATCATTTGATTAATTAGTCCCAATGACGATTATGAATATGATTAGCGTCCGGGTCCCCACATCCTCGGTCAAAGCAAATAATCTGGCCTGCTGTCTAGGAGGTTGGCCAACTATCTGGCTTCCTCATGGCCTCTGCTGTGACTGAGATGGTGCTGGCTGAAATGAAGGGACAACCGCTGATCGTCTACTCCACTTTGCCGATGATCCCGCGGATTCGGCTCCCTGGGATTTTTGGGAATCCCTCTGTGGACATACTCTGGCAAAATGTCCCTGTTGTTTGCAGAAGTGGCAACTACCAAGTACTCCTTGGCATTGCTCAATGGAATGTCTCCCTCCACAATTTCCGTAGTACACGCCAGTATAACTCTGCTGAGAACCACTAGAGCTAGAAGAACTGTCGCCAGACTTCTTAAACTGCTTTCCTCTAGCTTTCAGAAAATCTTTCCTTCCACCACTGCTACTGCCACTCTCGAATCGGGGAGGTGGTTGCGGTGGTCTCGACACTGGAGAAACAAATCCAGCTCCTCTCTGCCTTATCAGACCCGCTTCAGCGCCCTTTGCTCTATTGATGGCATCAGCAAAGTTATTCGGTCGTCCTGTGTTCACCAATGTAAAAATATCGGGATTCAAGCCATTGATGAACTGATCAGCAACGGCTTCGTCATTTTCAGCCACATGTGGAGCAAATTTCAACAAGGTAGAGAACTTGGTCACATATTCTTCAATGTTCAGCTGACCCTGTCTCAAATTGGCAAACTCCGCCCCCTTGTCTTTCCTGTACGATACTGGGAAAAATCTCTGATAAAACTCAGTTTTAAATACATCTCAAGTAATAATCGTACCTCGTTGCTCCAAGGCCCTCTTCATCGTAATCCACCAGCTTTTTGCAATATCCAGCAACTGGTGCCCAATCAATTTAATTCGGCGCTCATCACTGTACTCCAGTGAATCAAACAGAATCTCAATATTACCTAACCAACTCTCACACTCAACTGATGTCTCAGTACCCGTAAGAGTCGGTGGTTTGAATGACTGAAACCTCTTCAGCAAGGTTTCCATTGGAGTCGGTGTTACATCCATTGGAGGATTCGATGTACTACCCTGTTCTGGTATTCTTCTGGGAGGCATATCTGAATATCACAAGGATTAGTAACCCAATCCAACAACCTGTTTCAATTCAGTCTCTCCTCCGATCATCTTAATGCTGATCGAGAATCGGTTCGAATTCATTTCAAATAATACATATTACAAAATCAAATCAGATAATTCAAGTAACATGTATATATAAAGCAGTAAGCATAATAGATTGCTAGCATGAAAAAGAAAGGAAGAAAACTCAATCTACCCCGCTCACTAGCCTCTTCCATCTCAATCTAAAGGATCTATCGCTCTGATACCACCTGTTGTGGGGACCCGGACGCTAATCAAGTTCTTAATCATCATTGGGACTAATTAATCAATTATAAGACAGGGTCTAATTTTTTTTTTAAAATACAAAGCGGAAACGTAATGTAATTTACTCAAATTACATATTAAACATGAACATACAAATCTTGTGTTATCTACAAGAATTCAACTAGGTTCAACTACATATCAGTGCTGAATCCTATGTTGCTTCGAAGCCCGGATCTCCACGCTATCTAATCTTCTCTCATCCTCTTCTTGACCCTGATCCAGCCCCACCTGTTGTCATGCACACATACAAAACAAGACAACAGCCGGATGACTCCGGTGAGATATAAATATCCCAGTATAAACAATGTATACATGCAATCATATAAAAGCATATACGAAAGCATATAAGAATTATTCATAACATGTCTCAAATCAGAAACATAAATCAATATCAAGCATTCAATAAACATGAATGATATAACCAATGTAAATCAACCTGGCGTATCAGACTCAACTCAATCGACGCGTCGTCTCAGACTCGACTCCACTGACGCGTCGTCTCAGACTCGACTCAACTCTAACCTAGGGATCCCGATGTCTGGATAATGATAAATATATCGAATCTCAGTCGATAGGAATGAATCAATCCCTAAACGGCATCATATAATTAATATATCCAATGTCTGGGCGAATCAGCCGCAGAATTGACGAATCAGTCAATAATTTGGCAAATCAGCCAACAACTAGGCGAATCAGCCTGTACTTAAGCGAATCAGCTTAAGTTAAGACGAATCAGTCAATAACCAGACGAATCAGCCGGTGACTAGGAGAATCAGCCCATGACTCAACGACTCAGTAATCAATACATGCATTCAGTATCTAAGCAAATCAATCGATGACTAGCGAATCAGCAGTCATTACATGCAGTGGCTATAAATCAATAGACTACAATCATAAGTCTCATCAATTGCAAATATCAATGCAATAAATGAAAGTATGTGATTTAGGGAGACTCGAGTCAAACCTCACTCGAGTTGTGCAATCCCAACTCAACATTAATTTATACCTTTCTTTCTGATACTCTGGCTCTGTCGAAGTCTCGAACCCCAAGCCTGTCAATACTCAGTCTGACAATAACAATATTGAGGGTACATTATCAATACACCACTCAATCCATACTGGATAAAATCAGAATTCAATCAAATTCTGTTTCAACAACATAACGGCGTAATCTCAATATATCCAGCCATATCATATCAGTCAGATATCAATTCTAATATCTCATAATCAATAACAACTCAATTCTGATATCAACTCGACTCCAAAACTACTCCGAAAATCATAACAATTTCATAATCAGTTCGTTTCTTAATCTGACTTCGATTCTATGATGTCTAATATGTCAAGAACAACATATATGAGTTCCATTCAATTCTGACAATATCATAATTTCAAAGCATGTCAAAACGCAGCAAAACTTACGTCCAGTTGTAGCCTACGTTGCTAGGAACTCGATACCGAAGTCGGATTCGAAATCAGACGGACGGATTTCTCGCAAAAGGCGTAAGGATTTCCCAAAATCTCTCCTCTTCTTTCTCAGATTTTCTCCTGAATATTTCGAAGGATCCCTTGCTATATATATCAGTGCATGCATGTCATGAGGTGTCCTCATTTTCGCACAACACGTCGCACCGCGAGGGCGGTAAGTTCAAGACCGCGGGTGCACTCATGCTTCGGCATTCTTATCTATTCTGAAATTGCACGACCGCGGGTGCGGTAATACTTGCACCGTGGGTGCGGTCACCCTTCGATAAAACTGACCAAGTTTCTGTCCATGCACCGCGGGTGCGGTACATGCAAGGGCACGGGTGCGGTGTTGCTTCGGCAACACATTCTAAAATTCAGAATAATGGCCGCAGATTATCTTAAATCGTGTCTCAGTTGGCCCTTCAATACTCACGTTAAATTATAATCAATAATCCTTGATTAACAGTGATTAATTCTCGGGCATTACATATAACAAGTGTTTAAACCCTATCTCTAGTCCAAGTCCGTAGTCTCCACTCTAATCTTGATCTTTCTTCACCTCTGTGACCCTGAATCTGTCCCACCTGTTGCCATGCACACATACAAACAAGACAACATCCAGATAACTCCGGTGAGAATAAAATCTCAGTATAAACAATGTATCAATGCAATCATATAAATCATATATAAAAGCACAAACAAACATCAACACATGTATCCAATCTGACTACATGAATCAATACAAATCTGTATTTAAATCAATGACTCGTTATCTCATCTCATCTCATTTCTAATCTAGGGATCCCAATCTAATTTAGACTTTGGCATTCTATATCGAATATCTACAATAGAAGTCGATCTACTTCTAAGCTCATCGATATACCACAATTCTAGGGTCTTAGCGGTTCTGCCAAAGACTTGGCGGTTCTGCCCTAGCTAGGCTGATCTGCCTAGACTCGAACTCTTGCTCTGCTATAATTCAATAGACTAAACATATAAATCTGATAATTCGCAAATATCAATGCAATGAAATAAAGTATGTGATTTAGGGAAACTCAAGTCAAACCTAACTCGAGTTGTGCAATCCCGAATCAACATTTACTTATACCTTTCGTTCTGTCGCTCTGATACAATTGAAGTCTCGACTCAAAGTCTGTCAATGTTCAATCTGGTAATGACAATATCAATATACTGTATCAATATTCTATTCAAATCAATACATCTCTGTCTTATCAAATTCTGACGGCGCAACAGTACAATCCTGTGATACCACACCAGTATATACTAATTCCAATAGCTTATAATCAACCACCGTATAATTCTGACATCAATTCTAATCAATTTCATTCTGAAAATCATAACAATTCCATATGATATCTGTTTCTTAATCTGACTTTGATTCTATGATGTCTACTATGTCAAGAGCACCATGTATGAATCATATCTGATTCTGGACATAGCATAATTTCAAATTTTAATAAAACGTAACGAAAATTACGTCCTGTAGTAGCTGTCGTTGCTAGGAACACGGTGTCATATTCGGATTTAAATTTGGACGGCCGGATCGTACGTAAAACAAATTCTGAAATCAGAGAGCAATTCTTCCTCAGAGCCTCGTTTTTCCCTTCTTTTTCTCTGAATTACGTTTGCTACATATATATACATATATCATGCATGCTTCGACTAGGTGGCTCACTTCATACCACAACACGTCTCGCACATATGCGCGACCCTCCTCGGCACATATGCGCGAGACACTTTGTCCCGGCGCGTCGTTCTCACGGCAGCTCGCGCATATGCGCGCCAATCTTCCGCGCATATGCGCGAAGCATTCTTCACAACTCTCGGGTACCCTCGCACAAATGCGCGAATCTAAGTCGCGCTTGTGCGCCCAACTTTCTGGACCTCTCGCGCATGTGCGCTCTTGAGGTCGCGCATGTGCGCCCAATGCTCTGTCTCGCATTATGGCTTTCGCACAGCTCGCGCATATGCGCGCCTACTCTTCGATCATATGCACGAGGCCTTCGGTCCTTACGCCAACAAATCTTAGATGCAATCTCAATTCGTGCCTCATTAAGCCCTTTCATAATCGTCTTGATTAAAGTCAATAATCGTAATTTAACACGATATAAAATCTCGGGCATTACAGCTGTGACTTCCACCGGACATATGATGTGAATTGAGGGGAACTCCCATGACTTCGGCTCATATTATTGGGGGAACACATGGAGACCGTCTACTACAATTCAATATTGATGGGTTGGTTTGACACGTGAAATTAAACGACGTCATATTATTGGGTCCTTATTAAACGTGAGGCAAAACACGCGGAGGTTGCATAGGGATGCAATTGGATTCTACCTTTTAGAAATTATAATTGGCTGATATTATTCGGGATTATAATTGGCTAATTGGACTCTACGTGCACATTAAGGAAATACGATTTCCTTTTTTCATCAGAGGGTGGTGAAAATGTCAAAATAGTGGGAGGGAGATTTATAAAATAAAATCCATATTTTATATCTTAAAATTATTTTAAAATAATCAGCAATTATTATTCTGTTTCCATATTAGTATATTTTCGATTTCGTCACGTAATAAATTTTTATTATTAACAAGCTAATCGAATCTAATTTTCAAGACTGGTTGGGAAAATTGTTCTGAATTCGGAGAAAATGGCATACACACTAATTTCAGTCCTGGTGAACTGACAGAGCATGTAAGATGGTAGGACCATAGTATACAAGCTAAAGTGTAACATGCTCTCTTATTTGTCAAATGAACTGTAGAGACAGTTTGAGGAAGTGTTGAATGCTGCTGACATTCGAATGCTCGTGAAAGAGTTGCATGGTGCATGAAACTATGCACACCACTTTCAAGGATCTCATGAATACACGTATGCAAGACAGGGCTTTGGCCCACGAGCATGGTGTACGCATGACTGGGCCTATTAAGAATGTGATGAGCCTGGAATATGTGATTCATAATGAGTTACTAGATAACATCAATTTGTTGTCTTTCTCATTCTCATTTGACGGGGTTATGGTGAACTTCAATTTGAATAAGATAGATGATAGTCTTGAAGAGCTAGTCAATATGCTTATAACTTATGAGATCATCATAAAACAGGGAATTGTTGTTTTTCTAATGGCCCTCTCGTCAGACAAAAATGGCCCACAAGGTAAGGGAAAGAAATGTTCCACCCCTCACAAGAGAAACAATCCCAATAAGAGGCAAACTCTGAAAGAAACTTAAAAGGCCTACAAAGCCCGATAAGTTAGAACATATTTATTTCACTGCAAGAAGTCCGGACATAAGAAATTATGTGTGCCAGAAATGTTCTGGAAATGATAAGTTAATGTCCAAGTAAACATGATTTCAACAAAAACCAAAAAAAAGTTAGATGATCCAAATCCAAACAAATATGGCACGCTAGATTAGGTCATATTTCCCAAAGAAGGATGCACAAGCTAGTGGGAGAAAACATGTTTGACTTGTTAGACATAAATTCTCTACCTACTTGTAAGTCCTGTCTAAAAGGAAAATTGACCAAGACTCCATTCAATGGAAACGTGGAACGTGCACATGGTCTACTGGATTTGATCCACACAGACGTTTGTGGCCCGCTAAGTGTTTGTACAATATATGGGCAATCCTACTTCATTACCTTTACTGATGACCATTCGAGGTATTGGTATGTTTATATGATGAAACACGAATCTGAAACATTTGAAAGGTTCAAAGAATTCAGATCTAAAGTAGAAAACCAGCTAGAAAGAAGTATTAAGGCATTTCGATTTAATCGAAGTGGAGAATACTCGAGTGCTGAATTTTTGGGTTATCTAAAAGAGAATGTGATTCTCACAGTGGACTCCACCAGCAACACAACAATTGAACGGTGTTTCTGAACATTGTAAGCGAACCTTGTTGGACATGGTTCGATAAATGATGAGATTCACTGAATTGCCTACATCGTTTTGGGGCTTTGCACTTGAAACTGCGGCAATGTTGTTGGATAATGTCTATACTAGAGCAGTGGATAAAACACCATATGAGATATGGGTAGGAAAGAAACTCCCAAATATTCTTACATGAGAATATGGAGATATCTTGCTTACGTGAAGCAGACAGTGGGAGACAAATTGGATAGTAGATCCACTTTGTGCTACTTTGTAGGATATCCAAAGAATTCTGTTGAATATTTTTTCTGTCTTCCTAATGAATCAAAATTGTTTGTTTCAAAATGCCACCTTTATGGAAAGGGAATTTCTATTAGATAGAAAAAGGCAAGATGATAGAACTTGAAGAAATTCAAGATACTCCCTCAACTATAGTAACCTAATCTCCAACAACCAATAGTTGAAGTACAAGCTTCTAGGAGGTCTGATAGGGTTATGAGACCACCTGCTAGATATACGCTTCTTCATGAACAAGACCATGATGAGTCTTGTGTTGGATATGATCAAATGAACTTTAAGGAAGCAATATCTGATACTGATTCAACCAAATGGCTTGAAGTCATGCAGTCAAAAATGGGAAGGTAGTGACCTTCAAAGCAAGGCTGGTTGCAAAAGATTATACTCAAAGGCAAGGAGTTGACTATGAGGAAACTTTTTCACCAGTTGCTATGTTTAAGTCCATTAGATTACTACTAGCCATAGCATCATGGTATGGCTATGAGATATGGCAAATGGATGTAAAGCCTGCATTCCTCAATGGAGACATCAAAGAGGAAATTTATATGTCTCATCCCGAGGGATACACATCATTAGGAAGTAAGCATAAGGTATACAAACTTCAGAGATTAATAAATGGTCTCAAGCAGGCATCCAGGAGTTGGAACTTCAGATTTCATAGCACTATCAAAGAGTTTGGTTTTGCTAAGAATCCTGAGGAACCGTGTGCGTACAAGAAAGTTAGTGGGAGTGTAGTGACATTCCTAGTATGGGAGTGTAGTGACATTCCTAGTACTTTATGTTGATGATATCCTGCTCATTGGGAATGATGTAGGATTACTGCAATCAACTAAAGTATGGTTAGCCAGTAAATTCTCCATGAAGGACATGGGTGAAGCATCCTATGTATTAGGAATACAAATCTGTAGAGATAGATCAAAAAAGATGTTGGGACTCACCCAAGCCACATATATCGATTGTAAGGCTCGAGAATTGTCCGTGTCATCGATGTGAGACTTGAAGAGGAAAATGCATGACATGAAAAATGAGAATTTGAGCAAGCATGGCCGAAGCCACACCGCCCCTGCGGTGCTAGGACTACCGCACCCGCGGTGTTGGTGACAGAAAGTTGAGGGAAATGTGCGAAGCAACACCGCACCCGCGGTGCGCGCAAGACCGCACCGGCGGTGGTGAGACCGCACCCGCAGTGATGCAAGCGCCGCACCCACGGTGATCGACATTTTGGAAAATAATTGTGCTGCCGAGAGCACAGCGCACCCGCGCTCCTGCTGTACCATACCCACGGTGTTGCGTGGTGTGCAAAGGATAAACCATGTGTTACATGACATGCAAGATATATATATGTATTGTTCGATTCCTCTTCATTTCAGTACATGATAGCACCGAGAAATCCCTTTGGTTCCTTCAAGCTTTCGCATATTAGAATTTAGATTGTGCAACAATTTGCCATCCGATTTGCAATCCGAGTAGAGATTCGTGTTCCTCTTGACAAGGGCTACGAAAGGACGTAAGTTTCTTATATTTTCAGCATGTTTCGAAATATACTTGTTGGGGAAATTCAGATTTGGGTTAGAATATGTGTTCTTGATATCTTGAGCTTGTTATATTTACTATCGGATTGATTTTCGGATATCGTATGCTTTTGTTCGAAATTCCAGCATGTATTATGTGAAGATTTTACAGATTCTAGCTGGTGGATTGATGTTTAGATGATATTATGAGTTGTTGGGATTGATTATGATATTGTTATGTTGATATTGAGTTACCGGTATCAAAGATATACGCCGTTATGCCGTCAATTGAAACCGATTGTAGCCTTGTATATTGAGTTGCTTGAGATATATATATTGATAAAGTACACATCGATTATGCTATTTTAGATTTGTATTGGCTATTGTGAACGCAAGACTCCGACTACGACACCGACTATTCGACAAGAGAAGTATAATTCATGTGGTCACGGGATTGCACAACTCGATTCAGATTTGATACGAGTTTCCCTAAATCACATACTAGATAGTTATTACATTTGATTATGTAATGTCTTGTTTATTGATTTATATTCGAGTCCTGAGATAGGAGATATTGACAGATTTGTCAAACTAGACGTTCGGTGTATCGTCGCGTAGTTGCAGATTTTCTCTACGTGTAGACACTCGATACAGACCAGACCGGAGTCTAGGAATAAGACGTACCGTTACCCCGAGTGGCTGGGTAGGTGACAGACCGTCTTATTCACACCGGGATCCCTAGATTAGAAATGAGTCGAGTCAAGATTTAAATGTTGAATACAGATTTGTATTCTTCGACATGTTTAGATTTGCATTCATGTTAATTGATATATGTTATGCTTTTGTACATGATTTATGACATTGCATGCATCCATGTTTTATACTGGGATATGTTCTCACCGGAGTTATCCGGCTGTTGTCGTGTCTGTATGTGTGCATGGCAACAGGTGGGGCAGGATCTGGGTCTCGAGCTAGATGAGAGATTGACGATAGCGTGGAGATCACGGGCGTTGCAGATTTCTAGTGTTTTCCTTTTGACTTGTACTACTTATGTTGTAGTTGGGATTTGAACACTAGCGTATGATTTTACCAAACAGACATGTATGTATATTATGTTGTTTATTTAATATCAAGACATGTTATGCTTTAGTTATACATTTAAATTAATGTTAAAAGCAAATTTTTGACCCACATTTTCGAACAAAGATCCAATTAAATCCCAAAAGAATTGAGTTAGAGCCCGGGTCCCCACAACAGGTGGTATCAGAGCAGTAGGTTCTGTAGACTGAGATAGAATAGAATGAGCGGGGTAGATCGAGTCATCTTACTTGCTTTTGAGATGCTAGCATGATTATTGCTTTCCCTATTATATGTTGTGTTGTATTATCTGAATTGATTTACAGCATTTCAAGCCTGAATCAGAACCGATTCTCGATCAGAGTCTATGATCAGAGGAGGGCTGAGACAGATGATATTGATTGTGTACTAATCAGTTTGATAATCAGATCTATGCCGCCTAGACGTATACCACAGCCAGAGCAGGGTAGCACATCAGGTGCACAGATGGATGTTACTGCTACGCCGATGGAGACCTTATTGAAGAGATTTCAGTCTTTCCATCCGCCTACCCTGAAGGGTACAGAGAGTGCAGTAGAGTGCGAGAGCTGGCTTGATGATATCGAGATGTTGTTTGAGTCTTTGGCATATACTGATGAGCGACGTGTGAAACTGATAGGGCATCAGATGCAAGAGGTTGCCAAGAGCTGGTGGTTGACTACGAAGAGAGCCTTGGAGCACCGAGGCATTGATATCACATGGAAAGTCTTTAAAGATGAGTTCTATCAGCGTTTCTTCCCCGTCTCTTACCGAAAAGATAAAGGAGCTGAATTTGCGAATCTGAAGCAGGGACAGTGGAACATCGAGGAGTATGTTGCTAAATTTTCTGCATTGCTACGATTTGCACCGCATGTGTCCGGGAACGACGAGGCAGTGGCCGATCAGTTCATCAACAGGCTGAACCCTGATGTCTTTACCTTGGTGAACACGGGCCGGCCTAGTACTTTTTCAGAGGCATTGAACCGAGCGAAGGGAGCAGAGGCTGGCTTGATCAGGCAGCGAGGGGCTTCCTACGGTGTTCAGGGGCAGAGACCGCCACAGCCTAGTACCGTACAGTTTCCACCACCTCCTCCTCGTTTCGATAGTGGATCTAGTGGTAGTGGCAAGAAGGAATTTTTAAAAGCTAAGGGTAAATAGTTTAAGAAGTCTGGGAGTAGTTCATCGAGTTCGAGTGGATCTCAACAGAGAGGTCAGGGTTCAGATTACAGTGGCGTATACTGTGGCTCGTGTGGAGGACGACATGCGACTGAGCAGTGTCAAGGAGTTATGGGACGCTGCAACATCTGTAGACAACAGGGACACTTCGCTAGAGTTTGTCCCTAGAGAGGTGTACAACGATTCCAGAGCGCAGGATCATCAGCACCAGCGCCACAGATGGAGAGACAGGCATCTTCTGTACACTCCTTCTAGCCACCCTCCAAACAGACCCAGCAGAGACCAGGAGGTAGTCAGATGGTGAGTCAGCCTCCCCGACAGCAGGCACGTGTTTTTGCCCTGACAGAGGAGCAGGCACAGGAGGCGCCAGACGACGTCATTGCAGGTAACTGTTTTCTTTGCGGTTATCCTGCATATGTGTTGATTGACACACGTGCATCTCATACATTCATCTCTGAACATTTTGCATTGAGACATGCATTGCCTGTTGAGTCGATGTCTACGGTAGTGTCTATAGCTTCTCCGTTGGGGAGTGGGTTGATATCGGTGACTACTGTTAGACACTGTATGCTTCAGTTTGAGGGACATGAGATTGATCTTGATTGTGTAGTACTTGGTTTAGCTGATTTTTACTGTATAGTTGATATAGACATGTTGGCCAAGTACAGGGCCACTGTAGATTGTTTCCACAAGATTGTCAGATTCAGACCCGAGATGACAGATGAGTGGAAATTCTACGGAAAGGGTTCCAGATCTCGGATTCCCTTAGTATCTGCTCTGACTATGAGTAGATTGCTTCAGAGAGGAGCAGAGGGCTTTCTCGTATATTCAGTAGATCTACTGAAGTCGAGCCCAGCATTGGCAGATCTGCCAGTGGTTTGCGAGTTTGCAGATGTGTTCCCAGATGAGATTCCAGGGTTGCCTCCGGTTCGAGAGGTTGATTTCAGCATAGATCTTGTGCCAGGCAGTGTTCCTATTTCGAGAGCTCCGTATAGGATGGCACCGATAGAGCTGAAAGAGTTGAAAGCACAGTTGGAAGATCTTCTGTCCAAGGGTTACATTAGACCGAGTGTATCACCTTGGGGTGCTCCGGTGCTATTCGTTCGAAAGAAAGATGGTTCGATGCGACTGTGTATTGATTATAGGCAGTTGAACAAGGCAACAGTGAAGAACAAGTATCCTTTGCCTCGCATCGACGACTTGTTTGATCAGTTACAGGGATCGTCTGTATACTCGAAGATTGATTTGAGATCAGGGTATCATCAGCTCAGAGTTAGAGACATTGATATTCCGAAGACTGCATTCCGAACCAGGTATGGACATTACGAGTTTGTTGTTATGCCTTTCGGTTTGACGAATGCACCAGCGGTATTTATGAGTTTGATGAACCGCATTTTTCAGAGATATTTAGATGATTTTGTGATTGTGTTTATTGACGACATTTTGGTGTATTCGAAGAATTTGACTGAGCATGCAGATCATCTGAGAATTGTACTGAAGACTTTGAGAAAAGAGCAGTTGTATGCCAAACTGTCCAAGTGCGAATTTTGGCTGAGACGGGTTGTCTTCTTGGGGCATGTTATATCTGGAAAGGGTATTGCGGTAGATACGAGTAAAGTTGAAGCTGTGATCAGTTGGCCGAGACCGACTTCTGTGCCAGAGATACGCAGTTTCATGGGTCTAGCCGGGTATTATCGACGTTTTATTCGAGATTTCTCCAGTATAGCGAAGCCTATCACCCAGTTGACACAGAAGAATATGCCATTTGTGTGGTCCGAAGATTGTGAAACTAGTTTTGTAGAGCTGAAGAAGAGGCTGACTAGTGCGCCTGTCTTGACGATTCTTACTGGTACAGGTGAGTTCATTGTATATTGTGATGCATCTCACAGAGGGCTTGGATGTGTTCTTATGCAGCGAGGGCACGTGATAGCGTACGCCTCTAGACAGCTGAAGCCGCACGAGACTCGTTACCCGATTCATGATCTTGAATTGGCAGGCGATTGTTTTTGCACTCAAGATCTGGCGTCATTATCTGTATGGCGAGAAATTTGAGATCTATTCCGATCATAAAAGCCTGAAGTATCTCTTTTCTCAGTCAGAGTTGAACATGAGGCAGCGACGATGGCTTGATCTGCTGAAAGATTTTGATTGCGAGATCAAGTACTATCCAGGGAAGTCGAATGCAGCGGCAGACGCCTTGAGTCGAAAGGTATGTGCTCTTTCCTTGTCGACTGTAGGTGTATCGAATTTAGTAGATGATTGTTGCTTGTCTGGATTAACATTTGATACAGAGAGTAGACCGTTGCGACTTGCTGCGATTCAGATTGAGCCAGACTTGATTATGAGGATCAAAGAAGCGCAAAGAACTGATCCGAGTGTTCAGAAGTCGATTGATATGGTCAGAGCTGGACATATCTCAGAATATCAGGTCAGAGATTCTATTCTGTATGTGAATAACCGTCTAGTAGTGCCAGATGTTTCAGATTGGAGCCGACAGATTATGTCAGAGGCACATTGTAGTCGGTTCAGCATTCATCCGGGTGGCAGGAAAATGTACAATGATTTGAAGACGCAATTCTGGTGGAAGCAAATGAAGACAGACATTGCAGAATTTGTGTCTAAATGTCTGAATTGCCAGCAGGTGAAGGCAGAAAGAAAGAAGCCCGGAGGTTTACTTCAGAGTTTGTCTGTTCCTGAGTGGAAATGGGACCACATTTCCATGGACTTCGTGACGAAGTTACCTCGATCTTCGCGGGGCTGTGACGCGATTTGGGTTGTGATAGACAGACTGACCAAATCAGCGTGCTTTATTCCGTACAGAATGACCTATCGACACGATCAGATGGCAGAGTTATATGTCAGAGAGGTCGTCAGATTGCACGGTGTGCCGAAGTCGATCGTATCAGATCGTGATCCACGATTTACTTCTCACTTTTGGCATAGCTTGCAGCAGGCTTTAGGTACGACTTTACACCTGAGCACTGCTTATCATCCTCAGACGGACGGACAGTCAGAGCGGACTATCCAGACTTTAGAAGACATGCTGAGAGCTGTAGTACTAGACTTTGGTACTAGTTGGCAAGATTTATTGCCGTTGTGTGAGTTTTCATACAACAACAGCTATCAGACTAGCATTGAGATGGCACCGTTCGAAGCTTTATACGGAAAGAAGTGCAGATCTCCGTTGTACTGGGATGATATCTCTGAGGTACCAGAGTTAGGTCCTGATATGATTCGTGAGATGACCGAAAAAGTGAAGATCATTCAGAAACGAATGAAGACAGCACAAGATAGGCAAGCGAAATACGCCAATGTCAGACGCAGACCGTTGGTATTTGAGTAGGGAGACAGAGTATTTTTGAAGATTTCACCTTTCAGAGGCGTTGTCAGATTTGGCAAGCGAGGAAAGTTATCTCCTAGATACGTCGGTCCGTATGAGATCCTTGAGAAGATTGGCGATCGAGCTTACAGACTTGCTCTTCCTCCTTCACTGTCCGGTATACATGACGTTTTTCATGTATCGATGTTGCGCAGATACATGCCGGATGAATCTCATGTCATTCAGCCTGACGAAGCCGAGTTAGATCAGACTCTGAGCTATGTGGAAAGACCGATACAGATTCTTGATCGGAAAGAGAAACAACTTAGAACCAAGACCATTCCGCTTGTGAAGGTTCAGTGGAGTCGTCATGGCATCGAGGAAGCAACTTGGGAGACAGAGTCTGAGATGAGACAGAGGCATCCCGAGCTATTCTTATGATGTGAGTCTTTCTTCCCGTTTTGACTTTACAATTTTGTATATACTTACATGATTAATTGCTTGCGAGTTCGAGGGCGAACTCCTGTCTAAGAGTGGAAGAAATGTAAGGCTCGAGAATTGTCCGTGTCATCGATGTGAGACTTGAAGAGGAAAATGCATGACATGAAAAATGAGAGTTTGAGCAAGCATGGCCGAAGCCACACCGCCCCTGCGGTGCTAGGACTACCGCACCCGCGGTGTTGGTGACAGAAAGTTGAGGGAAATGTGCGAAGCAAGACCGCACCCGCGGTGCGCGCAAGACCGCACCCGCGGTGGTGAGACCGCACCCGGGGTGATGCAAGCGCCGCACCCGCGGTGATCGACATTTTGGAAAATAATTGTGCTGCCGAGAGCACAGCGCACCCGCGCTCCTGCTGTACCGCACCCGCGGTGTTGCGTGGTGTGCAAAGGATGAACCATGTGTTATATGACATGCAAGATATATATATGTATTGTTCGATTCCTCTTCATTTCAGTACATGATAGCACCGAGAAATCCCTTTGGTTCCTTCAAGCTTTCGCATATTAGAATTTAGATTGTGCAACAATTTGCCATCCGATTTGAAATCCGAGTAGAGATTCGTGTTCCTCTTGACAAGGGCTACGAAAGGACGTAAGTTTCTTATATTTTCAGCATGTTTCGAAATATACTTGTTGGGGAAATTCAGATTTGGGTTAGAATATGTGTTCTTGATATCTTGAGCTTGTTATATTTACTATCGGATTGATTTTCGGATATCGTATGCTTTTGTTCGAAATTCCAGCATATATTATGTGAAGATTTTACAGATTCTAGCTGGTGGATTGATGTTTAGATGAGATTATGAGTTGTTGGGATTGATTATGATATTGTTATGTTGAGATTGAGTTACCGGTATCAAAGATATACGCCGTTATGCCGTCAATTGAAACCGATTGTAGCCTTGTATATTGAGTTGCTTGAGATATATATATTGATAAAGTACACATCGATTATGCTATTTCAGATTTGTATTGGCTATTGTGAACGCAAGACTCCGACTCCGACACCGACTATTCGACAAGAGAGGTATAATTCATGTGGTCACGGGATTGCACAACTCGATTCAGATTTGATACGAGTTTCCCTAAATCACATACTAGATAGTTATTACATTTGATTATGTAATGTCTTGTTTATTGATTTATATTCGAGTCCTGAGATAGGAGATATTGACAGATTTGTCAAACTAGACGTTCGGTGTATCGTCGCGTAGTTGCAGATTTTCTCTACGTGTAGACACTCGATACAGACCAGACCGGAGTCTAGGAATAAGACGTACCGTTACCCCGAGTGGCTGGGTAGGTGACAGACCGTCTTATTCACACCGGGATCCCTAGATTAGAAATGAGTCGAGTCAAGATTTAAATGTTGAATACAGATTTGTATTCTTCGACGTGTTTAGATTTGCATTCATGTTAATTGATATATGTTATGCTTTTGTACATGATTTATGACATTGTATGCATCCATGTTTTATACTGGGATATGTTCTCACCGGAGTTATCCGGCTGTTGTCGTGTCTGTATGTGTGCTGGCAACAGGTGGGGCAGGATCTGGGTCTCGAGCTAGATGAGAGATTGACGATAGCGTGGAGATCACGGGCGTTGCAGATTTCTAGTGTTTTCCTTTTGACTTGTACTACTTATGTTGTAGTTGGGATTGAACACTAGCGTATGATTTTACCAAACAGACATGTATGTATATTATGTTGTTTATTTAATATCAAGACATGTTATGCTTTAGTTATACATTTAAATTAATGTTAAAAGCAAATTTTTGACCCACATTTTCGAACAAAGATCCAATTAAATCCCAAAAGAATTGAGTTAGAGCCCGGGTCCCCACATCGATACCATTATAAAACGATATTCTATGGAAGAGTCCAAGAGAAGATACTTACCAATGTGTCATGGTATTACTCTATCTAAAGCTATGTGTCCCAAAACTGATGAAGAGATAGAGATGATGACACGTATTCTATATGCGTCAGCTATTGGTAGTATCATGTATGGTATGATATCGACACGTCCTGATGTTGCTTACGCTTTGAGTGTTATAATCAGATATAAGGAGAACCCTGGTCCAATGCATTGAAAGACCGTGAAAGATATTCTTAAGTACTTGAGAAGGACTAAGAACTTGTTCATGGTCTATGGGGTGGAGAATTGAAATTGGAAGGCTACACGGATTCTAGCTTCCAATGTGACGTAGATGATTCGAAAACGACCTTTGATTTTGTATTCATGCTATATGGTGTGGCTGTCTCTTTGGAAAGGTTCCAAGCAAGACACCGCTGCGAATTCCACCACTGAAGATGAATACATTGTTGCATCTGATGCAGCCAAAGAGGTAGTTTGGATGAGGAATTTTGTCCAAGAGTTGGACGTTATTTCTAATGAAGTTGATCCAGTCCCGTTGTACTGGGACAACACTGGTGCCATTGCGCAAGCAAAGGAACCATGGTCTCATCAGCGATCCAAACATGTACTGAGGAAGTTCCACATCATACGGGAGATTGTGGGAAGAGGATACATCAGTCGAAAGAGTCCCCTCTGCAGATAATGTTGCTGATCCACTTACAAAGCCCTTTCCAGGACCATTGTTTGAAAAGCATCACGAATCAATGGGATTAAGGGTAGTTGGCTCTAGGGCAAGTGGGAGATTGTTAGAGTAGATGCCCTACAAGCCAACGGTTGGCTAGGGAATTTATTGGCTCAAGTGAAATAAACAATCTTTATTTTAATATAATTTAACTTTTTATGGTTTCGTAATACTTTATCTGTATACCCATGCAAGCAGCATAGATAAAGTCCTTGATTATGCTTTAATACAAATGAATCGTAATTCGATGTTGAAACTCATTTGTAAACACTGCATATTCTAAATTCGTTCCTAGTCGATTCAGCCACCTAAAACATGGATAAAGGTCGCTTGAGCTCGAGACTAGCATCTGTGATGTTGTGTACCGCGTTTCTTGGTAAGGGCATAGAGATGTCCAAACATACAGATGGGTAGTGATATGATGATTATACCGAACAACCCTCCCTCGGACTTTCCAAGTGGTTATCATTCATCGAGAGGATAAGTCTGTGGTTATGATTGTACACCATTAGTCCTTACGACCCGGTACAACACTGAGGCTCTATATGTTAGGGCTGTGCTTTGACTCGTTTACCGGCTCCAGGAGAGTCATCAGGTGGCGAGGTTGGGTATAGTTGCGACACATATAGGAGCCAGTGCATTGTAGTCGGGGATTCACCGCTCACCCGCGGGTGTGGATATCCTGTGTGATCTGATGAAGTAATAGTGCATCGAATTTCTGGCCAGAGTACGAGATGTACGTTGGAGAAGGAGTTCTCCATTAGTACACGCGATGCCACTATTATAGTTATCACATAGTTATGGAATTAATATGCAACCCTCGATGAACCAATGGTTGCAGATTCGATCGAGATATATGAGCTGAAGGGACCGTACTGTACGCTAATCATAATCGACTGGTTCTTGCAGGCACTGTCAGTGATACCTAGGGGATCATGGGGCGATGCGACTAGACGCTCTTACCATGATCCGATGGGTGCAATCAGAAATGAGTTCTGACATTCTTAATCAAGGTGTTGATGAAAATAATGGGGCTAACTGGGTAAGCCCGAATAAGAATAAATATTATTCTGAATCACAAAGAGTTGTGAACCTACGGCTAGCTGTATCCCTGAACCATTGAGGGTCACACATGTACTTGATCGTTTGTTCCCGTTGAGAGAATAAATTCAAGGAGTTGGATTTATATTATGATATAGTAAATTCAAGTAGTTGAATTTATGATGATTAAATTTTGAGAAAATAAATTCAAGTAGTTGAATTTATGAGATAGTAAATTCAAGAAGTTGAATTTATGAAATTTGGAGAAAATAAATTCAAGGAGTTGAGTTTATAAAATTTGATAATTTAATTTATTAAACTCAAAAGTTGAGTTTATTAAATATTAAATTAGGGATGTGATAAAATTCAAGGAGTTGAATTTATAATAATAAATTCAAATGTTGAATTTATAATGTATTAAATTTATTAAACTCAATAGTTGAGTTTATTAAATATTAAATTAAATATGATGGGAGATATGTTTAATGGGCTTGTAGGAGTACAAGTCCAACATAATAAATGATTAAAGTTCTTAATGGACTTTAATATAATTAATTAAACTAGTTTGACTAGTCCATTTAATTAACAAAGCCCATTGGATTTAATTAAGGAACCTAAATCCATAATAATGGAATTTAGGTTAAAAGCTCTTGTTTTTAATTTATAAATAAAAACAAAAAGGTAGCCTCCACTAATTTCAAGCCATAATATTCGAGCATCACGATGCCTAAAATAAGAATATTTCATTTACTTAATTAATTGGATTAATTAAGTTAAATGAGGGATTTGTTTTAAAATAAGGATTTATTATCCTTATCAAATCATGCTCTTCGGTGGTTTTGATTGATGATATTTGAAGATCTCAAAAAAATGTTCCTCCCACTTTCTCTCAAATTCGGCCACTCAAAATGTTTGAGGGTTGTGCCGGGTTTTAGTGTACTATCTCTACGCAAAAATATCTTCTATTTTTCTAGTGCAAATTAGAAGAGGAATAAATCTTCTGGTCGTGGACTTAATAGAAGGAGATCGAAGAAAGTTTGTGGGTATTTTCAACAAGAGCTATATCCGCTAACACCGGAATAGTTGGAGCCAAGTGAAATTATTCACCAAAAGTATAATTCTTTAACATCCTATGAATGTTTTTGTTAAAATCATACGACCGCCCAAAGCAAATCATATTTTGATTGTCAAATAAAATAAATTTTTTTAAAACTTCCGCTGTGTTTGGGCGTGTAGAAATCGAGATCCAACACTTTTATAATTTAATGCTTTCTATCTCCCCATTAAGTGGATCGATGTGTTTCTGCTTTTCTATTCTCCACGTCTTCATTGCTTAAATTTTAATTTATGTGGGATATCTACTCTAGAACAAGCTGCGTTGTGTTTGTTCTCTCATGGTTATAGTTCCATTGTTTTGATGGCTTCTACGACTCTGAGGAGTCTTATCATTGAAGAGCCCTTTTGTTTGCATCCTGAAGATATACTATCGTTTTGTTGCCCTTATCTATTCCGACTGGTCCGTCTCGTTTCTGGATTTCAAATAATCTTTGCTCCAAGAATCTGACCTTTCAATGTTTACCTTTTTAAATTGATCCCAATTTATTAATTTCCTGAATGTTTATTAACTCTTATACCGGGAATTGAGCATATGTTAATGTTGGATCTCGGTTTTCTACACGTCCAAACGCAGCGGAAGTTTTAAAATTTTTATTTATTTTGACAATCAAAATATGATTTGTTTGGGCGCTCGTATGATTTTAACAAAACATACATAGTATATTAGAATCGTTATACCTTTGGTGATTAAATCATTTGGCACCAACTGATCCGGTATGACGGATCTAGCTTTTGATAAATCCCTACGATCTTTCTTCAAGAGACTCCTTTCTTTTTTCTTCTAATCATTTCCACGACTAGATTTTTTGATCTTCTTCCAAATTGCACTAGAAATATTGGAAGATATTTAGCGTAGGAGAAAATTATTTGAGAGACGGCTCAAAATTCTTTCTCAAGAGAGGTGGCCGATTTTTGCTTGGAGGATGGAGGCTGATTTTCGAAAAATCTTATGGTGGTGGCTAGGGTTTTTCTTCTCAAATCTTATTTATAAGTAAAACATGATCTAATTATCATAGTATAATAATTGGGCCCTTTAATTAACATTAATTGGCTTGATTAATTAATTAGGCTAGTCACACAAGTTTAATCCATTAATCAAGGCCCATTAATAACTTTAATTATTTAATATGTTGGACTTGTACTCCTACAAGCCCATTAAACATATTGTCCACCATATTTAATTTATTTATTAATCAACTCAACTCTCGAGTTTAATAAATTAAATACATTATAAATTCAACATTGGAATTTATTATTTAAGTTGTAAATTCAACTTCTTGAATTTTTATCACATCCAAAATTTAATATTTCATGAACCCAACATTTGAGTTTAATAAATTAAATTATCAAATTTTATAAATTCAACTCCTTGAATTTATTCTCTCCAAATTTCATAAATTCCATTTCTTGAATTTACTATCTCATAAATTTAATTATCATAAATTCAACTCCTTGAATTTACTATACAATATAAATTCAACTTCTTGAATTTATTCTCTCAACGGGAAAAAACGATCCAGTGCTTGTGTGACCCTCAATGGTTCAGGGATACAGCTAGCCGTGAGTTCACAACTCTTTGTGATTCAGGACATAATCCTTTATTCGGGCTTAACCTAGTTAGCCCCATTCTTTTCATCAACACCTTGATCAAGAATGTAAAGCCCAAAAATCAGTATACGTAAAATCCTTGCTGTAAGGCCCTAGAATTGAGTTTGATACTTTGTATTGATATATATAAAGTATGAATAAGGAAGGCAACAACAGAAGTGGAGGAACGATGTTGCAAAACTAGAATATTTTGAGAAAACAGACTGCACCCGCGGTGCCAGACATGACCGCACCCGCGGTGCATGGACAGAAAGTTGAACAATTTTACAGAAGCCACACCGCACCCGCGGTAAGAACAAGACCGCACCCGCAGTGGTGTTACCGCACCCGCGGTCTAAAATGTACCGCACCCGCGGTCTTGAATTTCAGAAAATGATAAGCATGCCGAAGCATGAGCGCACCCGCGGTGCATGACACGACCGCACCCGCGGTCATGCGTGTTGCAGAAAATATGATGTCACGTTTCCAGATTTGCATGCAGTATATATAGGGATGATTGACACGTAAAATCCCTCAGAAATTCAGAAAGAGGCGAGGCTTTTGAGAGAAAAATATACATGCTTACCATATTTTATACTTGGATTTATTCTCACTGGAGTTATCCGGCTGTTGTCTTGTTTTGTATGTGTGCATGACAACAGGTGGGACTGGATCGGGGTCAAGAGGATGAGGAGAGAAGAAGAGTTAGCGTGGTGATTCCGGACTTGCTGTAGATTTGGTTTATTACTTGAACTTAGTAACCGAACCTTAGGCTTAGATTGTACAGTATTGTACTTTTATACTGAAATGTATTTTATACTGAGATGTATATTATTTCGATTCCATTACCTTCCGCATTTACATTTTAAAAAGAAAAATTTTTAGACCCTGTTTATCAGAACTGATAATTAAATCCCAACGATGATTAAGAAGATGATTAGCGTCCGGGTCCCCACAACAGGTGGTATCAGAGCGATATATCCTTTAGATTGAGATAGTCAGAACTGATAGATCCTTTAGATTGAGTTAGATTGAGATAGAAGATAATGAGCGGGGTAGATTGAATTGTCTTCCTTGCATGTGATTGCTAGCATGAGATTTATGTCAATGTTGACTTGCATGATGTGTGCTAGCATGATTTATTGCTTTCCCTATTACATGTTGTTTGTTATCTGAGTTGATTGCAGCATGTAATTACTCAGCCTGAATCAGAACCGAGTCTGGATCAGAAGTATATGATCAGAGGAGGGCTGAGACAGATTATATAGATTGTGTATTAATTTTTTTGATATTCAGATATACCGCCTCGGAGAATTCCAGAAAGGGGTACTACTTCGTCTGAACAGAGAGATGCATCAGAAACTCAGCTAGAAGGAAAGATGAAAGAATTTCAGTTATTACAGCCGCCGATTCTGAGTGGTTCCGAGACATCCGAAGATTGTCAGAACTGGTTTGATGATATAGAAATATTGTTCGATTTACTTGAAAGAGAGTTAAAATGGTTCCTTATCATTTACGAGAAGCCGCCAGGAGTTGGTGGATTACCAGTAGAAGAATGTGGGAACAGAGAGGTATAGTGATTTCGTGGGAAATATTCAGAACTGAATTTTATCGAAGATTTTTCTCAACCTCATACCGAGAGGACAAGAAAGCAGAGTTTGAGAATTTGAGCCAATGTCAGTTGAATATTGATGAATATACCGCCAAATTCTCTACTCTATTGCATTTTGCTCCTCAGATAGCTGGAAATGATGAAGCTGTAGCGAATCAGTTCATCAGATGGTTGAATTCGGAGGTAGTTGCATTTATGAATCTGCAGCGACCTTACCATTTTGCTGACATCCTGAGTAGAGCAAAGAGAGCTGAAGCGAGTCTGATTAGACAGCTAGGGAGGTTGTTTGTGAAGCAACCCCAGACACAGCAATCCCCTCTCCGACATGATCACGTCAGTACGAGTGGGAAGCAAGATTTGCTGAAAGCTCGAAAGAAGCCATTCAAGAAGTTAGGGAGTGGTTCCTCGAGTTCCAGTAGTTCTAGTCCGAGCTATACTGGAGTGTATTGCAGGAGTTACGGAGGGAGACATTCCACCGAACAATGCCAGGGAGTGACTGGTAGATGCAATATTTGTGGACAGCCGGGACACTTTGCTAAAGTCTGTCCCCAGAAGCGTTCCCGAAGATTGTAGAGAACGGAGTTTAATTGAAAACACAGATCCAGAATTCACAACATGTACTATTCTTTATGATTCTATTGCATATGTATTGATATATACTAATGCATTTGTTAAGAATATCTTTGACTGCGTTGCATGGAGATATGTTGAATCGGTTGGGTTTGTATGTACTGTAGTAGTGATGTCCCTGCTTGTTGAAGAAATGTTGATATCAGAGATTTCTGTATATATTATATACTACAGTAAGATAAGAATGAAATCAAGATAGATTATGATGTACTTGTGTTTTCTGAGTTGAACACATTATTGATATGTATATGCTGAACAAGTACAGACATATTATAGAAATTTTTTCCAGAAATGGTAAGAGTCAGACCAGAGATGACTGATCAGTGGAGATACCACGATAAGGATTCTAGATTTAGAACTCCTTTGATATCTGTATTGTATATGACTCGATTAGTACAGAAAGGAGCAGATTGCATCCTTATGTATTCAGTAGATCCACTGAAATCGAGCCTAGCATTGGCAGATTTGCCAGTGAAATATGAGTTGGCGGATGTTTGCCTAGATAAGATGTTAGATTTAATTTATATCAGAAAGATAGATTTCAGAATTGAATTCAGATCAAATATTGATCGTTATTTTAGAATTCAGCATAGAATGACATTGAATGTACAGAATGAAGAAAGATCAGTAGCAAAATACTGACCAGGAGTTACATCTGATTTAGTGTTCCTCTTTGGTATGTTTCAGTATATTCAGAGATGTTCTGATGATGTTATGCTCATTGTATTTATGAGATTTTGATATATTTGCAGCATCTGATTGATTGAATTGAATATCTGAAGATTGTAGTGAATATTATGAGAATTAGAATTATTGTATACAGAAACTATTCAGATAAGAATTCCGCTTGAAACAGATTGTATTCAGAGTAGGTGATATCTGGAATTAGTATACAGATTGACTTTGACACAGTTGCGGTTATGATCAGTGACTGAAAGATATGGAGATCAGAAATGTCAGAAATGTCAGAAATGTAGTTTGTCTGAATTGACAGATTATTTTATTCGATTATTGCTTTATATCTGCTGAGTATTGTTATTGTTCTAAATCAGTATTCGTGATATCTTATATGGTTGGAAGCACATTTTAATTGCAGATAAGAGATAGCAGTTGATCAGAATGACATGAAGATAATTACCAGAAATCATTGTTTTATGAGTTCACTTAACTCACTAGATCTGGATAGGTTACTGATATTTTGTATCTGATTTGATATTACTGTTGTTTTGAATCCGTATATGATACAGATTGTTGTGAACCGTTGAGAATATATACAGTTCAATTGTATCAGAGTTATTTTCGAGAGGTACAGCTATTCAAAAATGCGATCAGAATGTTCAGAACTTGATTGATAATCAGAATGGAGCATCGATCAGAGTCACAGATATATGATTTTGTGTTTTGTATGAAATTGACTAGCTTGTGATATCAGAATATTTCAGAATTGTATAACAGAATTGATATCGATAGTCAGAGCCGAATATCAGGTAGGTATTTCTTCTTTAATTTTTATTATTAACTGATTTGTTTATATCAGTAGTTCGAAGTTGAAATCACAAATAGTGTCAGAAATGCGCTGTAGTGACTTCACTTGTCATGTTTGTGACTGAGAATATATGATATTCGAACATACAGTCTTGATATAGGCAGATTAAGTCAGTTGTGATAGATTTGTATTGAAATTTTGGCAGAAATTGTACTGAATTGTACGAATTGTCAACAAATGAAGACAGAAATCAGAAGATTATTACAGATGTGTATGTTTCTGAATAGAAATGGGAGTGCATTTCTATGGCCTTCGTAATGAAATTACCGCCATTTTCTCCAGATTGAAATATGATATGATTGTGATTGACAGATTGTTCAATCTATATCTATCAGTTTGTACAAGATGATGTACAAACATGACCAAATGACACAGATTGATGTCAAAGAAATGATCAGATTGCACAGAATATGGCAATTGTATGTATCAGATTGTGATTGTGATTTATTTTGCACATATGGCAGAGTATACCATATGTTATTTCGCAGATGGTTCACCGATTGACGGATAGCCAGAGTGTACTATCCAGATATGGAAGATATCCAGAGAGTAGTAGTGCTGGATGTTAGCACTAGTTGACATGAGGTATTGTTACTTTATGGGTGATTGTGTGGTGATAGCTATCAAAAGAGTACTGAGATAGTTACAGACGACACATTGTACAGTGAGTACTACAGAGTCCTTATAAAGAAAACAAGATTCAGAACGGAATAAAGATAGCTCAGAAATAACAGATTTGATAAACCAACATCGGATAATGATGTTTGGTATTTGGAGTGGAAGATTGAATATATCCTTGATCGGGATAAACAGAATTAATAACCGTCAATAGTATTGATTTACTATAAATTGTAGATTGGTTTATATGGATGTTGTATAACCAACATAGCAAGATTGATTCTGTCAGAGTTAGTTTAAGAAGTATTATGATAGTATACTTCATGAAGTTTTATTCCAGATTTGGAATCAGAGGTTAATACAAGAAAGAGATTTCAGAACGGGTTCATTGAGATGAGTTTTGATTTAAACGCTATTATACATTTCTTCTGATATATCTGAATTGATTGTTTGTGAGTTCGGGGACGAACTCAGATCTAAGAGGGGGAGAAATGTAAGGCCCGAGAATTGAGTTTGATACTTTGTATTGATATATATAAAGCATGAATAAGGAAGGCAACAACAGAAGTGGAGGAACGATGTTGCAAAACTAGAATATTTTGAGAAAACAGACTGCACCCGCGGTGCCAGACATGACCGCATCCGCGGTGCATGGACAGAAAGTTGAACAATTTTACAGAAGCCACACCGCACCCGCGGTAAGAACAAGACCGCACCCACAGTAGTGTTACCGCACCCGCGGTCTAAAATGTACCGCACCCGCGGTCTTGAATTTCAGAAAATGATAAGCATGCCGAAGCATGAGCGCACCCGCGGTGCATGACACGACCGCACCCGCGGTCTTGCGTGTTGCAGGAAAAATGATGCCACGTTTCCAGATTTGCATGCAGTATATATAGGGATGATTGACACGTAAAATCCCTCAGAAATTCAGAAAGAGGCGAGGCTTTTGAGAGAAAAATCCTTACGCCTTTTAGAGTTACGATTGTGAGGAATCCGTCCGTCAGAATTCAAATCTGACTTCAGTTCCGAGTTCCTCTCGACACAAGCTACACAAGGACGTAAGTTTTGTTACGTTTTGAAAATATGATGCTGCTAGAATCGCATACGAATCAGATATGGTGTTTCTGCTATCGTAGATATTATAGAATTTAAGTCAGATTAAAGAACAGATTGTTTCTGTAATTGTTATGATTTTCGAAAGATATTGACTGAGATTTTGATATCAGAATTGTATATTATTGATTTTGAATATACCGATATTGAGATTATGAGTGCTGGTATTATAATTGGGATGTTCAGATTGACGGGGTTATTCAGATTGTATGGTTATGCCGTCAAAACATCAGTATTGATTTAGATTGATCACATATGATATTGATTGAGATTCATTGTTATATTGTTGACTTGGATCAGATTGTATACCGAGTTGAGTATTGATCAGAACAGATTCTGAACTGATATATATACTGATATTGTATTTATGTGATTTGTCATTATCAGATTGATATGGACAGATTCGACTTCGAGACTTCGTCTTCGTCAGACCGGGACGACAAAGGTATAATTCATGTGATATTTGGGAAGACATAACTCAAATCAGATCTCATTTGAGTTTCCCAACTAAATCACATACTAGACTTATTGTTTATCTTTTGATATGATTATGATTTGTCTATAGAATTGTATTCGAATCTTTTGAGATAATTATGCATTGTTTACAGATGGTTATGCATTGCATTTGAGATAGGAAAGTTTGACAGAAACAGTCAGACTTCTAGATGTTCGGTGTATCTCAGCATAGGAGCAGCTCTGACTCCTATTGCAGCCGTCGATACAGCTCAGACCGAAGTCTAGGAATAAGACGTACAGTCAACCCGAGTGGGAGGGTAGGTGACAGCCATTGACGTCTTATTCACCCCGGGATCCCTAGAGTTATAGTGGAGTCGAGTCTAGACATGATTTGACTAGAACTGCATGCGTCTATGGATGTGGTTTCATAGACTATGAAACCCATTGTTATTGCTTTCAGTCATGATAGCATGTTTTTATGATTTGATTTGAGTAGCATGTTTAATTGATTTGTGATGCATGCTTATTTTGAGTTGATTTCATAGATTATGAAATCTATTGTTTTTATGTTTATTCATGACAGAATATTGCATGATTTACTTTATATATATACATGTTTACCATGTTTTATACTGAGATTTATTCTCACCGGAGTTATCCGGCTGTTGTCTTGTTTTGTATGTGTGCATGACAACAGGTGGGACTGGATCGGGGTCAAGAGGATGAGGAGAGAAGAAGAGTTAGCGTGGTGATTCCGGACTTACTGTAGATTTGGTTTATTACTTGAACTTAGTAACCGAACCTTAGGCTTAGATTGTACAGTATTGTACTTTTATACTGAAATGTATTTTATACTGAGATGTATATTATTTCGATTCCATTACCTTCCGCATTTACATTTTAAAAAGAAAAATTTTTAGACCCTGTTTATCAGAACTGATAATTAAATCCCAACGATGATTAAGAAGATGATTAGCGTCCGGGTCCCCACAACAGGTGGTATCAGAGCGATATATCCTTTAGATTGAGATAGTCAGAACTGATAGATCATTTAGATTGAGTTAGATTGAGATAGAAGATAATGAGCGGGGTAGATTGAATTGTCTTCCTTGCATGTGATTGCTAGCATGAGATTTATGTCAATGTTGACTTGCATGATGTGTGCTAGCATGATTTATTGCTTTCCCTATTACATGTTGTTTGTTATCTGAGTTGATTGCAGCATGTAATTACTCAGCCTGAATCAGAACCGAGTCTGGATCAGAAGTATATGATCAGAGGAGGGCTGAGACAGATTATATAGATTGTGTATTAATTTTTTTGATATTCAGATATACCGCCTCGGAGAATTCCAGAAAGGGGTAGTACTTCGTCTGAACAGATAGATGCATCAGAAACTCAGCTAGAAGGAAAGATGAAAGAATTTCAGTTATTACAGCCGCCGATTCTGAGTGGTTCCGAGACATCCGAAGATTGTCAGAACTGGTTTGATGATATAGAAATATTGTTCGATTAACTTGAAAGAGAGTTAAAATGGTTCCTTATCAATTACGAGAAGCCGCCAGGAGTTGGTGGATTACCAGTAGAAGAATGTGGGAACAGAGAGGTATAGTGATTTCGTGGGAAATATTCAGAACTGAATTTTATCGAAGATTTTTCTCAACCTCATACCGAGAGGACAAGATAGTAGAGTTTGAGAATTTGAGCCAATGTCAGTTGAATATTGATGAATATACCGCCAAATTCTCTACTCTATTGCATTTTGCTCCTCAGATAGCTGGAAATGATGAAGCTGTAGCGAATCAGTTCATCAGAGGGTTGAATTCGGAGGTAGTTGCATTTATGAATCTGCAGCGACCTTACCATTTTGCTGACATCCTGAGTAGAGCAAAGAGAGCTGAAGCGAGTCTGATTAGACAGCTAGGGAGGTTGTTTATGAAGCAACCCAGACACAGCAATCCCCTCTCCGACATGATCACGTCAGTACGAGTGGGAAGCAAGATTTGCTGAAAGCTCGAAAGAAGCCATTCAAGAAGTTAGGGAGTGGTTCCTCGAGTTCCAGTAGTTCTAGTCCGAGCTATACTGGAGTGTATTGCAGGAGTTGCGGAGGGAGACATTCCACCAAACAATGCCAGGGAGTGACTGGTAGATGCAATATTTGTGGACAGCCGGGACACTTTGCTAAAGTCTGTCCCCAGAAGCGTTCCCGAAGATTGTAGGGAACAGAGTTTAATTGAAAACACAGATCCAGAATTCACAACATGTACTATTCTTTATGATTCTATTGCATATGTATTGATATATACTAATGCATTTGTTTAGAATATCTTTGACTGCGTTGCATGGAGATATGTTGTATCGGTTGGGTTTGTATGTACTGTAGTAGTGATGTCCCTGCTTGTTGAGGAAATGTTGATATCAGAGATTTCTGTATATATTATATACTACAGTAAGATAAGAATGAAATCAAGATAGATTATGATGTACTTGTGTTTTCTGAGTTGAACACATTATTGATATGTATATGCTGAACAAGTACAGACATATTATAGAAATTTTTTCCAGAAATGGTAAGAGTCAGACCAGAGATGACTGATCAGTGGAGATACCACGATAAGGATTCTAGATTTAGAACTCCTTTGATATCTGTATTGTATATGACTCGATTAGTACAGAAAGGAGCATATTGCATGTAATGCCCAAGGATTTGGTTACCGTAATCTGAGATGATTAACGTAATCTAAGATGATTTATTGATGATGAGCTGATATGATTATAGATGCATAATGCCGAGACCGAACGGGGCCAAGTATATGACTTATACAAGAATTGGACAGAAAGTCTGGCGCCCGAGCGGTAGGAAGTGACCGCTCGAGCGCCACTGTGCATCAAGAAATTGTCTCGGGCAGAAGACTTGGCGCCCGGGCGGTAGTTTTTGACCGCCCGAGCGCCAAAGGTGTATTCAGGAAGAGCGTGGACAGAACCTACCGCGCTCGAGCGGTAGATTTGCACCGCTCGAGCGCCGACTGCAATTGGTGGAAAAACGCCACGTTTCTCCTACATGCAAACTTGATATATATATATGTATATCACGTCTCCTTCCTCAGCAAATAAGAAGGGAAATCGAGGAAGGGCTCAGAGAAACTTTCGAAGAAATCCTTACGCCTTTATATTTCGATCCGTCCGTCCAAACTTGAATCCGAGTATGGCACCGTGTTCCTAGCAACGCAGAGCTACTACGGGACGTAAGTTTTATTAAGTTTAGACATGTTTTGGAAATATGATGTTGTTAGAATTGAATACACGTCATATATGTTGTTCTTGACATGTCAGACAGCGTAGAATCGAAGTCAGATTAAGAAACAGACTGAATATAGAATTGTTATGAATTTCAGAATGAAATCGACTAGAATTGATACCAGATTGGTACAGTGGTTGATTGTAAATGATTGGAATTGATATAGACGGATATAGTATTATCAGTATCGTAAGATGGTACGGTTGTACCGTCAGAATTTGATAAAACAGAGATGTTTTGAATTGATTAGAATATTGATACAGAATATTGATATTGTCATTGCCAGATTGAACAGTGACAGACGTTGAATCAAGACTTCGATTGTATCAGAGCGACAACAAGAAAGGTATAAATTAATGTTGAGTTGGGATTGCACAACTCGAGTGAGTTTTGACTCGAGTTTCCCTAAATCACATACTTTCATTTATTGCATTGATATTTGCAATTGATGAGACTTATGATTGTAGTCTATTGATTTATAGCTGATATATGATAAGATTGAGATATGTAGTCTATTGAGTTATAGCCACTGCATGTAATGACTGCTGATTCGCTAGTCATCGATTGATTTGCTTAGATACTGAATGCATGTATTGATTACTGATTCGTTGAGTCATAGGCTGATTCGCCTAGTCACCGGCTGATTCGTCTGGTTATGGGCTGATTCGCCTAGTCACTGGCTGATTCGCCTAGTGATGGACTGATTCGTCTAAACTTAAGCTGATTCGCTTAATTACAGACTGATTCGTCTGGTTATTGGCTGATTCGCCTAATTCTTGACTGATTCGTCAATTCTGCGGCTGATTCGCCCAGACACTGGATATATGAATTATATCGATGCCGCTAGGGATTGATTCATTCCTATCGACTGAGGTTCGGTATAATTATTATTATTCAGACATCGGGATCCCTAGGATAGAGTTGAGTCGAGTCTGAGACGACGCGTCAATGGAGTCGAGTCTGAGACGACGCGTCGGTTGAGTTGAGTCTGATATGACATGTTGATTTATATTGTGTATGCCATTCATGATTATTGAATGTTTGATATGAATTTATGTTTCTGATTTGAGACATGTTATGAATAATTCTTATATGCTTTCGTATATGCTTTTATATGACTGCATGTTTACATTGTTTATACTGGGATATTTATATCTCACCGGAGTTATCCGGCTGTTGTCTTGTTTGTATGTGTCCATGACAACAGGTGGGGCTGGATCAGGGTCAAGAAGAGGATGAGAGAAGATTAGATAGCGTGGAGATCCGGGCTTCGAAGCAACATAGGATTCAGCACTGATATGTAGTTGGACCTAGTTGAAATCTTGTAGATAACACAAGATTTGTATGTTCATGTTTAATATGTAATTTGATTAAATTACATTACGTTTCCGCTTTGTATTTTAAAAAAATTTTAGACCCTGTTTTATAATTGATTAATTAGTCCCAAACATGATTAAGAACTTGATTAGCGTCCGGGTCCCCACATTGCATCCTTATGTATTCAGTAGATCCACTGAAATCGAGCCTAGCATTGGCAGATTTGCCAGTGAAATATGAGTTGGCGGATGTTTGCCTAGATAAGATGTTAGATTTAATTTATATCAGAAAGATAGATTTCAGAATTGAATTCAGATCAGATATTGATCTTTATTTTAGAATTCAGCATATAATGACATTGAATGTACAGAATGATACAGAATGAAGAAAGATCAGTAGCAAAATACTGACCAGGAGTTACATCTGATTTAGTGTTCCTCTTTGGTATGTTTCAGTATATTCAGAGATGTTCTGATGATGTTATGCTCATTGTATTTATGAGATTTTGATATATTTGCAGCATCTGATTGATTGAATTGAATATCTGAAGATTGTAGTGAATATTATGAGAATTAGAATTATTGTATACAGAAACTATTCAGATAAGAATTCCGCTTGAAACAGATTGTATTCAGAGTAGGTGATATCTGGAATTAGTATACAGATTGACTTTGACACAGTTGCGGTTATGATCAGTGACTGAAAGATATGGAGATCAGAAATGTCAGAAATGTAGTTTGTCTGAATTGACAGATTATTTTATTCGATTATTGCTTTATATCTGCTGAGTATTGTTATTGTTCTAAATCAGTATTCGTGATATCTTATATGGTTGGAAGCACATTTTAATTGCAGATAAGAGATAGCAGTTGATCAGAATGACATGAAGATAATTACCAGAAATCATTGTTTTATGAGTTCACTTAACTCACTAGATCTGGATAGGTTACTGATATTTTGTATCTGATTTGATATTACTGTTGTTTTGAATCCGTATATGATACAGATTGTTGTGAACCGTTGAGAATATATACAGTTCAATTGTATCAGAGTTATTTTCGAGAGGTACAGCTATTCAGAAATGCGATCAGAATGTTCAAAACTTGATTGATAATCAGAATGGAGCATCGATCAGAGTCACAGATATATGATTTTGTGTTTTGTATGAAATTGACTAGCTTGTGATATCAGAATATTTCAGAATTGTATAACAGAATTGATATCGATAGTCAGAGCCGAATATCAGGTAGGTATTTCTTCTTTAATTTTTATTATTAACTGATTTGTTTATATCAGTAGTTCGAAGTTGAAATCACAAATAGTGTCAGAAATGCGCTGTAGTGACTTCACTTGTCATGTTTGTGACTGAGAATATATGATATTCGAACATACAGTTTTGATATAGACAGATTAAGTCAGTTGTGATAGATTTGTATTGAAATTTTGGCAGAAATTGTACTGAATTGTACGAATTGTCAACAAATGAAGACAGAAATCAGAAGATTATTACAGATGTGTATGTTTCTGAATAGAAATGGGAGTGCATTTCTATGGCCTTCGTAATGAAATTACCGCCATTTTCTCCAGATTGAAATATGATATGATTGTGATTGACAGATTGTTCAATCTATATTTATCAATTTGTACAAGATGATGTACAAACATGACCAAATGACACAGATTGATGTCAAAGAAATGATCAGATTGCACAGAATGTGGCAATAGTATGTATCAGATTGTGATTGTGATTTATTTTGCACATATGGCAGAGTATACCATATGTTATTTCGCAGATGGTTCACCGATTGACGGATAGCCAGAGTGTACTATCCAGATATGGAAGATATCCAGAGAGTAGTTGTAATGCCCGAGAATTTAATTACTGTAATCTGAAATGATTTGGATATGATTACTGTGATCGGAGATTAATCCGGAATGATTTATTTAATTAACCGAGATGATTATAGACGGAACGGATCGGACCGGGAGAGTCGCGAAAAGAATTAAAATTATGTGTGCAAGAAAGGTCCCGCGCACATGCGCAGCATGTATTGGCGCACATGCGCGGAGATGGCAGAAGCAGCGGCGCATATGCGCGAAGAAGATGGCGCACATGCGCGGCAAGGCCAGAAATATTGGCGCATATGCTCGAAGATGATGGCGCATATGCGCGGAAGGGACAGAATGGTTGGTGCATATGCGCGGAAAGATTGGCGCATATGCGCGAGAAGGAAATTGCTATTTCGAAGGAACTGGCGCATATGCGCGACTTTGTGCGCGCATATGCGCGCAACGTGCAACACATGCATGGTGCCACTTGCCTTGCATGCGAGGTGGATATATATATATGTGTATACACAAGCAATTCTCCACCAGAATCAGAAATAAAGAGCCGAGGGAAAGCTTCAGCTTCTTCCGAGTGAGAATTGAGTGTTACGAGAAATCAGTCCATCTGTTTTCGAATCCGATTGCAGTATCGTGTTTCTAGCAACGCAGGCTACAACTGGACGTAAGTTTTGTTATGTTTGGACAAGATTTGAATTTATGATATTTTCAGAATTGAGTATGAATCAGATATGATGTTTTTGCTACAGTAGACAATATAGAATTGAAGTCAGATTAAAGAACAGACCGTTTCTGTAATTGTTATGATTTTTGAAAGATATTGACTGAGATTCGATATCAGATTTATGTTATCGTTGAGATTATGAGTTATATCAGTATTGATTATACGTTTCAGTATTATATTTGTGAAGTTCAGATTGACGGGGTTATTCAGATTGTATTGTTATGCCGTCGAAACATCAGTTGAGTTAGATTGATCAGATTCAGATATGATTTTGATTAGATTGTGATATTATTGATATGACTCAGATTGTATCTTGTTTAGATATTGATCAGATTGTATACTGAATTGAGTATTGATCAGAACAGGTTGTATATTGAGTTATTCATTGATACTATGTATTCGACATTGTCTTTTCAGATTGAATATGGACAGATTTGAATACAGGTCTTCGTCATCGTCAGATCGGGACGACAAAGGTATAATTCATGTGATATTCGGGAAGCATAACTCATATTAGATTAATTTGAGTTTCCCAATAAAATCACATACTAGATTATTGTTTATATTGTTACCTGATTATGCTTTGATTATAGAATTGTATTCAAGCATGTAAGATAATTGTGATATTCAGTTATGAATATGATTATGCTTTGTTTACAGATTGTTATTCATTGCATTTAAGATAGGAAAGTCTTGACAGTCATTGTCAGACTTCTAGACGTTCGGTGTATCGTACATAGGAGCAGACATTGTCCTATTGTAGCACCACGATTCAGCCATGGCCGAAGTCTAGGAATAAGACGTACAGTTACCACGATCGGTTGAGTAGGTAACAGCCATTGACGTCTTATTCATCACGGGATCCCTAGAGTTATAGTTGAGTCGAGTCTAGACATGATTTGACTAGAACTGCATGTGTTTATAGATGTGGTTTCATAGACTATGAAACCCAGGTTTATTGCTTTCAGTCCTGATAGCATGTTTATATGATTTGATTAAATTACATGTTTATCTGATTTGAATTGCATGCCTATTATGAGTAGATTTCATAGACTATGAAATCTATTCCTTTGAATATATTCATGACAGCATGTTTTATGATTTAGATTGTTTATATACATGCTTACCATGTTTTATACTGGGATTTATTCTCACCGGAGTTATCCGGCTGTTGTCTTGTTTTGTATGTGTGCATGACAACAGGTGGGGCTGGATCAGGGTTGAGATGACGATGAGAGAAGACGAGTTAGCGTGGTGATTCCGGACTTGTAGCAGACTTGGTTAATTACTTGAATTTAGTAATTGAACCTTAGACTTAGGTTGTACAGTATTGTACTTTTCTAATGAATTGTAGTTTTATACAGATATGTATATTATTTAGATGCCATTACCTTCCGCAATTGTATTTTAAAAAGAAAAATTTTTAGACCATGTTTTATCTTAATTGATAATTAAATCCCAAAGATGATTAAGAAGAAGATCAGCGTCCGGGTCCCCACAACAGGTGGTATCAGAGCGATAGATCCTTTAGGAGGAGATATCAGAGTGATAGATCCTTTAGATTGAGATAGTCAGAAATGATAGATCTTTTAGACTGAGATAGTAGAGAATGAGCGGGGTAGATTGAATTGTCTTCCTTGCATGTGAGTGCTAGCATGAGATTTATTTCAATATTGACTTACATTGTGGGTGCTAGCATGATTTATCGCTTTTCCTATTACATGTTGCTTGTTATCTGAGTTGATTGCAGCATGTAATTAATAAGCCTGGATCAGAACCGAGTCTGAATCAGAGGTATATGATCAGAGGAGGGCTGAGACAGATTGTATAGATTGTGTACTAATCTGTTTGATATTCAGATATACCGCCTCGAAGAATTTCAGAAAAGGGCAGTACTTCGTCTGAACAGAGAGATGTATCAGAAATTCAGTTAGAAGAAAAGATGAAAGAATTTGAGTTATTACACCCGCCGGTTTTGAATGGTACCGAGACATCTGAAGACTGCCAGAACTGGTTTGATGATATAGAAATCTTGTTTGATTTACTTGATTGTACAGATGAACAGAGGGTTAAAATGGTGCCTTACCAGTTACGAGAAGCCGCCAGGAGTTGGTGGATTACCAGTACAAGAATGTGGGCACAGAGAGGTACAATGATTTCGTGGGAAATATTCAGAACTGAATTCTATCGAAGATTTTTCTCAGCTTCGTACCGAGAGGACAAGAAATTAGAGTTTGAGAATTTGAGCCAAGGGCAGCTGAATATTGACCAATATATTGCTAAATTCTCTACTCTACTGCATTTTGCTCCTCATTTAGCTGGAAATGATGAAGCTATAGTGAATCAGTTCATCAGAGGGTTGAATTCAGAGGTAGTTGCATTTATGAATCTGCAACGACCTTACCATTTTGCTGACATTCTGAGTAGAGCAAAGAGAGCTGAGGCGAGTCTGATTAGACAATTGACAAGGTTGTGTGTGAAGCCACTTCAGGGAAAGCAATCCCCTCTTCGATATGATCACGGCAGTACGAGTGGGAAGCAAGATTTGCTGAAAGCTCGAAAGAAGCCATTCAAGAAGCTAGGAAGTGATTCATCTAGCTCTAGTGTTTCTGGTCCAAGTTATACTGGAGTGTATTGCAGGAGTTGCGGAGGGAGACACCCCACCGAGCAATGCCAGGGAGTGACTGGTAGATGCAATATTTGTGGACAGCCGGGACACTTTGCTAAAGTCTGTCCCCAGAAGCGTTCCCGAAGATTGTAGGGAACAGAGTTCAACTGAAAACACCGATCCAGAATTCACAACAGGTACCACTCTTTATGATTCTATTGCATATGTATTGATTTATACTAAGGCATTTGTTAAGAATATCTTAGACTGAATTGCATGGATATATGCTGTACCTGTTGGGTTTGTAAGTACTGTAGTATTGATGTCCTTGCTTGTTGAGGAAAGGTGGATATCAGATATTTCTGTATATATTGTATACTACAGTAAGATGAGAATGAAATAGCGATAGATTATGATGTACTTGTGTTTTCTGATTTGAACGGATTATTGATATGTTTATGCTGAACAAGTACAGACATATTGTAGAAGTTTTTCCAGAAATGGTAAGCGACAGATCAGAGAGGACTGATCAGTGGAGATACCACAATAAGGATTCTAGATTTAGAATTCCTTTGATATCTGTATTGTATATGACTCGATTAATACAGAAAGGAGCAGATTGCATCCCTATGTATTCAGTAGACCTACTGAAATTGAGCCTATCATTGACAGATATGTCAATGATGTATGAGTTGGCTGATGTTTACCTAGATAAGATGTTAGATTTGCTTTATATCAGACAGATAGACTTCAGAAATTGAATTGAGATCAAGTATTGTTTGTATAGTATATTTAGTATAGAATAGTATTGACTATACAGAATGATACAAAATGAATTGAAAGAATATTTGAAAGATCATATTAAATATTCTGAGAACTATGATTCTTGTATACAGAAATTGTTCAGATAGGTATTTTATTTGAAACAGATTGTATTCAGAATAGATGATATCTGATGTTAGTATACTGATTGATTTTGAGACAGTTGATATTGTGATCAGTGACTGATCAGATACCGATATCAGAAAGACCAGAAAGTTCAAAAATGTCAGAATTGTCAGATATGTATTTTGTCTGATTTGGTAGATTATTCTATGCGACTGTTGCTTTATATCTGCTGAGTATTGTTATTGCTCTAAATCAGTATTGGAGACATCTTATATTGTTTTGGGGAGCATATTATATTTGCAGATGATATATAGCAGTTGATCAGAATGGTATGAAGACCTGATTAACTTGTCAGAATCAATAGTATTGTTAGAACTTACAATCCTATAGATTTACTAGATTAGTATAGATTATTGTTATTCTGAATCAGTATTGATACAGATTGTATGAAGCGTTGAGAGTATATACAGTTCAGCTTGTATCAGAAATGAATTCAAGAATTTCAGCCGTTCGGAAACGTGATCAGAGTAGTTAGAACAGTATTTCGATAATCAGAGCAGAGTATCGGTCAGAGAAACAGATATGTGATTTTGTGCTTGTATTAGACTGATTGTGTTATGATATCAGAAGGGTTCAGAGTTGTATAACAGAATTGATATTATAATCAGAGCCGAATACCAGGTAGGTATTTTTCTTTAAATTTTATTATTAACTGATTTGTTTATACCGAATAGTTTGAATCTGAAATTACAGACAGGGTCAGAAATGCATTGTAGTTGATTCAGTGTTCATTTTGCTGGCTGAGAATGTATGAGATTCGAACAGATAGGTATGATATAGATAGATTAAATCAGTTATGGCAGAATTTATGATGAATTGTTGGCAGAAATTATACTGAAATGACTGAATTACCAATAAATGAAGATAGAAAGATAGAGATCAGAAGATTTAGACAGAACTTGTAGATTTCTGATTCGACATGAGGAGTATATTTCGATGAATTTCGTAATGAGAGTATCCCAATATTTTCCAGATTGTGTTATGATATGATATGATTTAGATTGACAGATTGTTCAATCTATATCTATCAGTTTGTACCAGATCACGTACAAACATGACCCAATGACACAGATTGATGTCAGAGAAGTGGTCAGAAAGATCAGAATGCCACAGTAGATTATGTCAGAACATAGTCAGAGTGACTAGAATGTAGAAGTAGACCATATCAGATTGTGATTTTGATCAAGTTTGCAATTATAACATGTTATACCATAAGTTATTTTGCAGATTATTCACAGATTAACAGACAGTCAGAGTATACTATCCAGATATTGGAAGATATTCAGAGAACTGAAGTGCTGAATGTTAGCACTAGATGATAGTTCATATTATCATTATATGAATTATGGTATAATTATAGCTATCAGATTACCAGATGGGTAATGAGATAGTTACAGACAAGATATTATACAGTGTATACTACAGAATTCTTTTGCAGAGAAGGCAGAAAAGAATGAATATAGATCAGATTTGACAGATTTATTATGCCAACGTCGGATGATGACAGTTGGTAGGGGAATGATATCCTTGATTTGAGGAAAATAGATTGATAATAGCTAATAGTACTGATATGTCATAAGCTATAGATACGTATATACGGATGTTGTATAGCCAGTAATGCGAGATTGATTCTAGCAGAAAGAATTAGAGAAGTATTATGATATTTACTTAGAGAATTCTTATTCCAGACTGGAATTAGAGATCTGAATTTGATTTAAACTCTGTTATACAGTTCTTCTGATAGATTTGGTTTGGTGATTAGTGAGTTCGAGGACGAACTCAGATCTAAGAGGGGGAGAAATGTAATGCCCGAGAATTTAATTACCGTAATCTGAAATGATTAAGATATGATTACTGTAATCATAGATTAATCTGGAATGATTTATTTAATTAACCGAGATGATTATAGACGGAACGGATCGGACCGGGAGAGTCGCGAAAAGAATTAAAATTATGTGTGCAAGAAAGTTCCCGCGCACATGCGCGGAGATGGCAGAAGCAGCGGCGCATATGCGCGAAGAAGATGGCGCACATGCGCGGCAAGGCCAGAAGTATTGGCGCATCTGCGCGAAGATGATGGCGCATATGCGCGGAAGGGACAGAATGGTTGGTGCATATGCGCGGAAAGATTGGCGCATATGCGCGAGAAGGAAATTGCTAGTTCGAAGGAACTGGCGCATATGCGCGCAACGTGCAACACATGCATGGTGCCACTTGCCTTGCATGCGAGGTGGATATATATATATATGTGTATACACAAGCAATTCTCCACCAGAATCAGAAATAAAGAGCCGAGGGAAAGCTTCAGCTTCTTCCGAGTGAGAATTGAGTGTTACGAGAAATCAGTCCATCTGTTTTCGAATCCGATTGCAGTATCGTGTTTCTAGCAACGCAGGCTACAACTGGACGTAAGTTTTGTTATGTTTGGACAAGATTTGAATTTATGATATTTTCAGAATTGAGTATGAATCAGATATGATGTTTTTGCTACAGTAGTCAGTATAGAATTGAAGTCAGATTAAAGAACAGACCGCTTCTGTAATTGTTATGATTTTTGAAAGATATTGACTGAGATTCGATATCAGATTTATGTTATCGTTGAGATTATGAGTTATATCAGTATTGATTATACGTTTCAGTATTATATTTGTGAAGTTCAGATTGACGGGGTTATTCAGATTGTATTGTTATGCCGTCGAAACATCAGTTGAGTTAGATTGATCAGATTCAGATATGATTTTGATTAGATTGTGATATTATTGATATGACTCAGATTGTATCTTGTTTAGATATTGATCAGATTGTATACTGAATTGAGTATTGATCAGAACAGGTTGTATATTGAGTTATTCATTGATACTATGTATTCGACATTGTCTTTTCAGATTGAATATGGACAGATTTGAATACAGGTCTTCGTCATCGTCAGATCGGGACGACAAAGGTATAATTCATGTGATATTCGGGAAGCATAACTCAGATTAGATTAATTTGAGTTTCCCAATAAAATCACATACTAGATTATTGTTTATATTGTTACCTGATTATGCTTTGATTATAGAATTGTATTCAAGCATGTAAGATAATTGTGATATTCAGTTATGAATATGATTATGCTTTGTTTACAGATTGTTATTCATTGCATTTAAGATAGGAAAGTCTTGACAGTCATTGTCAGACTTCTAGACGTTCGGTGTATCGTACATAGGAGCAGACATTGTCCTATTGTAGCACCACGATACAGCCATGGCCGAAGTCTAGGAATAAGACGTACAGTTACCACGATCGGTTGAGTAGGTAACAGCCATTGACGTCTTATTCATCACGGGATCCCTAGAGTTATAGTTGAGTCGAGTCTAGACATGATTTGACTAGAACTGCATGTGTTTATAGATGTGGTTTCATAGACTATGAAACCCAGGTTTATTGCTTTCAGTCCTGATAGCATGTTTATATGATTTGATTAAATTGCATGTTTATCTGATTTGAATTGCATGCCTATTATGAGTAGATTTCATAGACTATGAAATCTATTACTTTGAATATATTCATGAAAGCATGTTTTATGATTTAAATTGTTTATATACATGCTTACCATGTTTTATACTGGGATTTATTCTCACCGGAGTTATCCGGCTGTTGTCTTGTTTTGTATGTGTGCATGACAACAGGTGGGGCTGGATCAGGGTTGAGATGACGATGAGAGAAGACGAGTTAGCGTGGTGATTCCGGACTTGTAGCAGACTTGGTTAATTACTTGAATTTAGTAATTGAACCTTAGACTTAGGTTGTACAGTATTGTACTTTTCTAATGAATTGTAGTTTTATACAGATATGTATATTATTTAGATGCCATTACCTTCCGCAATTGTATTTTAAAAAGAAAAATTTTTAGACCATGTTTTATCTTAATTGATAATTAAATCCCAAAGATGATTAAGAAGAAAATCAGCGTCCGGGTCCCCACAGTAGTAGTGCTGGATGTTAGCACTAGTTGACATGAGGTATTGTTACTTTATGGGTGATTGTGTGGTGATAGCTATCAAAAGAGTACTGAGATAGTTACAGACGACACATTGTACAGTGAGTACTACAGAGTCCTTATAAAGAAAACAAGATTCAAAACGGAATAAAGATAGCTCAGAAATAACAGATTTGATAAACCAACATCGGATAATGATGTTTGGTATTTGGAGTGGAAGATTGAATATATCCTTGATCGGGATAAACAGAATTAATAACCGTCAATAGTATTGATTTACTATAAATTGTAGATTGGTTTATATGGATGTTGTATAACCAACATAGCAAGATTGATTCTGTCAGAGTTAGTTTAAGAAGTATTATGATAGTATACTTCATGAAGTTTTATTCCAGATTTGGAATCAGAGGTTAATACAAGAAAGTGATTCAGAACGGGTTCATTGAGATGAGTTTTGATTTAAACGCTATTATACATTTCTTCTGATATATCTGAATTGATTGTTTGTGAGTTCGGGGACGAACTCAGATCTAAGAGGGGGAGAAATGTAAGGCCCGAGAATTGAGTTTGATACTTTGTATTGATATATATAAAGTATGAATAAGGAAGGCAACAACAGAAGTGGAGGAACGATGTTGCAAAACTAGAATATTTTGAGAAAACAGACTGCACCCGCGGTGCCAGACATGACCGCATCCGCGGTGCATGTACAGAAAGTTGAACAATTTTACAGAAGCCACACCGCACCCGCGGTAAGAACAAGACCGCACCCGCAGTAGTGTTACCGCACCCGCGGTCTAAAATGTACCGCACCCGCGGTCTTGAATTTCAGAAAATGATAAGCATGCCGAAGCATGAGCGCACCCGCGGTGCATGACACGACCGCACCCGCGGTCATGCGTGTTGCAGGAAAAATGATGCCACGTTTCCAGATTTGCATGCAGTATATATAGGGATGATTGACACGTAAAATCCCTCAGAAATTCAGAAAGAGGCGAGGCTTTTGAGAGAAAAATCCTTACGCCTTTTAGAGTTACGATTGCGAGGAATCCGTCCGTCAGAATTCAAATCTGACTTCAGTTCTGAGTTCCTCTCGACACAAGCTACACAAGGACGTAAGTTTTGTTACGTTTTGAAATATGATGCTGCTAGAATCGCATACGAATCAGATATGGTGTTTCTGCTATCGTAGATATTATAGAATTGAAGTCAGATTAAAGAACATATTGTTTTCGTAATTGTTATGATTTTCGAAAGATATTGACTGTGATTTTGATATCAGAATTGTATATTATTGATTTTGAATATACCGATTTTGAGATTATGAGTGCTGGTATTATAATTGGGATGTTCAGATTGACAGGGTTATTCAGAAATATTGATTTAGATTGATCAGATATGATATTGATTGAGATTCATTGTTATATTGTTGACTTGGATCAGATTGTATACCGAGTTGAGTATTGATCAGAACAGATTCTGAACTGAGATATATACTGATATTGTATTTATGTGATTTGTCATTATCAGATTGATATGGACAGATTCGACTTCGAGACTTCGTCTTCGTCAGACCGGGACGACAAAGGTATAATTCATGTGATATTTGGGAAGACATAACTCAAATCAGATCTCATTTGAGTTTCCCAACTAAATCACATACTAGGCTTATTGTTTATCTTTTGATATGATTATGATTTGTCTATAGAATTGTATTCGAATCTTTTGAGATAATTATGCATTGTTTACAGATGGTTATGCATTGCATTTGAGATAGGAAAGTTTGACAGAAACAGTCATACTTCTAGATGTTCGGTGTATCTCAGCTGTGACACCTTGACCCGTTACAATTAAAATATAGCGGAATTAAAATTTTCAATTGAAGGATGGAAGGATTACAATTTCATAACATAAAATCATTTACAAAATATTTGCAACCAAAATAAATACATGATCATTCAAATGACATATCAAAAACACAAAATATCATTTCTTTGATCATGTCCAAAATGCCATCCTTCCAACTTCGTATGCATATGACCTCGGGCCACAATCACTGTCCTGGTCCGTCGCTCTTAGCTGCATCACACGAAAATAACTGAAATGAGTATAAAACTCAGCAAGTGGAACTCTTACATAGCAATGAACATAGCATACTCTGTAAAACATGGCTTTAAAACATTGAATACCATCAATCTATGAATCATAAATAACATAGCAATAACAATAACAATGAGATGGTATTCCTCTTTTCTCTGGTATGGATTGATATCAATAGTAACTCTTTCTGTGGTGCTCGTATCCCATCGATATAAATCGACAACTCTGAGGGATATAAGCCTATGGTCGTTGATCAACTAATTGCATGCAATCTCTGACTATGTATCTATCAATCCATAAATCAATTTGAATTCTCTCTTTGGCATTTAAACAAACACTTTGTAAACTCTTTTCTCTTGTATTCCCTTTTTCAATAATTGAGACATAAAATGCCTCTAATATATATAACAAGTGTATCAATACATAAACATGAATCAAATGAAGGGAATAACACATTAAAACCATTGAAATACCATACATATATTATCATGTGAGCACAAGAATAAAATTCCACTTACAAACCACAATAACACCTTGAATCTAACTCTTGTTACACCACCTACAACAAAAATCCATAAATAACACCAACATCAACTCAATAGCCAAGAACTTATGCCAAATAATACATAAATCCATAAACACAACAAACCTACAATATCTCCTCTCCAAAAAACAAGAAATAAATCCACCAAAAGCTTACCTAAGCTTCTTAGAGCAACCAAGAACTTCGATCTCAACTCGAAACTCCAACTAAAAGCTTGAATCAAAGATGAGAAGTGAAGAAAATGGAGGAAAACCCTTGTTTTCTAAGAGACAAACGAGAATGGAGGAGAAAAGAAAGGTAAAAAGTGAAGTCAACCATCCAAAAAGGTACTTAAAATCTCGACCATACCTCTACTGTTCATCACCGCGGGTGCGCTGCCAACAAGCATCGCGGGTGCGCTAAGCCCTCGGCAATCCAAACAGTACCCTGAAAATTACGACCGCGGGTGCGGTCCTGCAAACACCGCGGGTGCGGTCTACACCGCGGGTGCGGTACTAACATCACTGCGGGTGCGGTGTACTCACGACCAAAACACCAAAATCCAACAATTACGACCGCGGGTGCGGTCCTTACACTGAGTGCGGGTGCGGTCTAGCCACGGCCAAGAACAATACTAATGCAACTAAAATCGATCCGAAACACTGAAACGAACAACCAACAACAACTACACCTCAAGACAATAATAACCAACAATACTATGGCCCATAATCACAACTCTAATCATCACAACTAAACTTAACTTAATCAATAAATCTATAACATACGAAAACTTAAACCGTACCGTACACCGGGCTCGGCTATTACAATCTCCCCACCTTAGAGGAATTTCGTCCTCGAAATTGACGTCACTGCACGAACAACTCAGGATACTTCTCTCTCATCTCATCCTCTGGTTCCCACGTAGCCTCTTCGATCAAATGGTTCCTCCAAAGGACTTTAACGATGCCGATCTCTTTGATCCTCAAAACTCTAACTTTGCGGTCCAGAATCTGAACCGGAATCTCTTGGTACGTCAAATTCGGCGTCAAGTCCAATGGCTCGTGGCGAAGAACATGGGAAGGTTTCGCAATATACTTACTGAGCATCGATACGTGAAAAACATTGTGGACTCTGTCAAGATCTGGCGGTAGGGCTAACCTGTAGGCTCGATCACCAACTCTATCCAAGATCTCAAAGGGGCCAATGAATCTCGGACTCAACTTACCCTTCTTGCCAAACCGCATCACACCCTTGAGAGGTGCTATCTTCAGAAACACGTGATCGCCAACCTCAAACTGCAAAGGTCTACGACGAACATCCGCATAGCTCTTCTGTCTCGACTGCGCAGTCTTCATCCTCTCTCGAATAACAGAAACAACATCGGCTGTCTGTTGGACCAACTCTGGTCCCAACATCTTCCTCTCACCAACCTCATCCAATACAAGGGAGATCTACACTTCCTGCCATAAAGTGCTTCGTACGGTGCCATCCCAATCGTCGCTTGGTAGATATTATTGTACGTGAACTCGACAAGAGGCAACTTAGAATCCCAGCTACCAGAATAGTCAATAGTACAAGCTCTGAGCATATCCTTTAGAATCTGAATAACTCCCTCTGACTGACCGTCGCTCTGAGGGTGATAAGCTGTACTGAACGCTAACCGTGAACCCATAGCTCTGTGCAAACTCTTCCAAAACTCTGAGGTAAATCTAGGGTCACGATCAGACACGATCGACACAGGGACACCGTGAAGTCTAACAATCTCTGCTATGTAATCCTCGGCATACTGGTTCATAGAGTACGTCGTCTTGACTGGGAGAAAATGCGCTGACTTGGTCAATCGATCAACGATAACCCAAATGGAGTTAAAACCTTTCTGCGTCCTGGGAAGACCAGTCACGTAATCCATCGTAATATGCTCCCACTTCCACTGAGGAATCGGCAGAGATAGCAATGTCCCAGCAGGTCTCTGGTGCTCAATCTTCACCTGCTGACAAGTTAGGCACTGAGAAATAAATACGGCAATGTCTTTCTTCATACCTGGCCACCAGTAAAGTCGACGAAGATCCTGATACATCTTGGTGCTACCTGGATGTATCGAATATGGCGCGGTATGAGCCTCTGACAAGACGTCTCGCCGAATATCATCGCCAATAGGAACACAAATACGACCTCTGAAAGTCACCAAACCATCACCATTCAATCCAAACTCTGAGTTACCCCTCTCCTCAGCTCTAGCTCTCAACTCTAACAACTGCAAATCAGTAGCTTGCTCTCTACGGATCCTGTCCGTCAATGTAGCCCGAATGACCAACGCTGAAAAGCGAGCAATGGTCCCCGGAACTACCAAAGAAATCTCCTCTCTCTGCAAATCCATCAACAACGGCTTCCGAATTATTGAACTCAAGGAAGAACTCGACTTACGGCTCAAAGCATCAGCCACAACATTCGCTTTCCCTGGATGGTAACTGATCGTCACATCATAATCTTTGACAAGCTCTAACCACCTCCTCTGCCGCATATTGAGCTCTTTCTGGGAAAACAGATACTTCAAACTCTTGTGGTCTGTGAAGATCTCACACTTTTCGCCATACAAGTAATGTCTCCAAATCTTCAAGGCGAAAACCACAGCTGCTAGCTCCAAATCATGCGTCGGATAATTCTTCTCATAGTCTTTCAACTGGCGAGAAGCATAGGCTATAACCTTACCTCGCTGCATTAGCACTGCACCAAGGCCCTTCTTCGACGCATCGGTATAGACAACAAAATCCTCTGAAACACTGGGCAATGAAAGAACAGGAGCTGTGGTCAATCTATTCTTCAACTCTTGAAATGCACTCTGGCAATCAATGGACCACTCGAACTTCACAGTCTTCCTCGTCAGATTGGTCAATGGCAGGGCAATCTTGGAAAAATCTGAAATGAAACGACGATAATAACCCGCCAAACCAAGGAAACTGCGTACCGCAGAAACAGTAGTAGGAATAGGCCACTTCTGAATCGCCTCTATCTTCAACGGATCAACAGCAATACCATCTTTCGAAACGACATGGCCTAGAAAAGAAATACGATCCAACCAAAATTCACACTTCTTCAACTTGGCAAACAACCTCTTCTCTCTCAACAATCGGAGAACAACTCTGAGATGCTCTGCATGAAGCTCTCTGGTCTTGGAGTAAATCAAGATGTCATCGATGAAGACAATGACGAAGCTATCCAAATACGGCTTGAACACTCGGTTCATCAGATCCATGAAAACTGAAGGAGCATTGGTCAGACCAAAAGACATCACAAGAAATTCATAATGACCGTATCTGGTACGAAACACTGTCTTAGGGATATCAAACTCCCTAACCTTCAACTGATAGTAGCCAGACCGAGGATCAATCTTCGAAAATACGGTGGCACCCTGAAGTTGGTCAAACAAATCATCTATCTGTGGCAAAGGATATTTGTTCTTGATCGTCACTTTGTTGAGCTCCCTATAGTCGATACACAGCCGCAAAGACCCATCTTTATTCTTGACAAACAGAACAGGAGCTCCCCAAGGCGAAGAACTCGGACGAATAAAACCCTTGTCCAAAAGATCCTGCAACTGCGTCTTCAACTCCTTCATCTCGGGAGGGGCCATTCGGTACGGAGCCTTAGAAATAGGAACCGTACCTGGAGCTAGATCAATAACAAACTCAACATCACTATCTGGCGGCAAACCCGGCACATCATCCTCAAACACATCAGCAAACTCCCTCACAACATCGATATCATCAATATTCAACTTAATCAGTCTATCCACATCCACAATCGAAGCCAGAAACACATCACAACCTCTACACATCAACTTCTCAGCCTCAAGACAAGAAATAAAAGGAAGGACCAGCGAAGTACCTGCACTGGCGAGAACTCCTCCCTTAATGCTATCATCTGCAAAGGTCACCGTCTTAGCAACGCAATCAATAACAACACGATAGGTCGACAACCAATCCATGCCAAGAATAATATCAAAGGCAACCATCGGGATAACAATCAAATCAGCAAAAACAACTCGCTCCTCAATACGAACAGGGCATGCATAAACAATAGACGTCGGGCACAACACGTCCCCCGAAGGCAAAATAACATTGAACTGGTGGGGAAGAACAGAAGGAACTATACCCAAAGATCTCAAAAACAATTCAGACATAAAAGAATGAGTAGCACCAGTATCAAACAAAGTCGTAGCTACTCTGCCTGAAATCAAAATAATGCTAGAGATCACAGAAGAATCATGATTTATACCTTCCTTTGTCATCGAAAAGATGCGACCCTGCACCTTATCCTTGCTCGCTCCCCTCGGACAATCTCTGGCAATGTGGCCTGCAGTGCCACAACGGTAACAAGAATGAGTGCCAAATCTGCACTCTCCTCTATGATGTCTGCTGCACTTGGGACACAAAGGCTTCTCGGGATCAACTGGTACTGGCGGTGGTCTAGGACTCGGCTCTATCTTGCCCTTCCCTTTGAAACGATCCTTGCCTCTCTTATTCGAGCCCTGGCCTCTCTGAACAATAGCTTGATGCCTCTCCTGTCTCTCTCTGGTGATATCCTTCTCATCCTGCTCGGCCAACAAAGCCTTGGACACGATCTCCTTGAAAGTCACAGCCTTGGATATGTTAATATCCCTCCAAATCTCTGCTCTAAGGCCTCGAATGAAGTGAGCACCTTTGTCCTTGTCGTTTGAAGCAATGTACGGAGCAAATAGACAACCCTCCTCGAACTTGAGAATGTACTCGTCAACGTTCATGCTCCCCTGTCGAAGTTCCAGAAACTCTGTCACCTTCCTAGCTCGAAGGGCGTCGGAAAAGTACTTGTCATAGAACAGATCGGTGAACTCTGACCACTTCAGTGTCGAAACATTCACGCCAACCTTGGTCGCATTCCACCAGATACGTGCAGCCTTTACCAACAAGAATACTGCACAGCTGATCCTGTTTTTATCTTCGTACTGGAGATGATCGAAGATTGCTTCAAGCGCCTTGACCCACTCGACAGCCACTAACGGATCAGTGCTACCTGCGAATTCCGGTGGATCCATTCTCTTGAAAGCAGAAAAGACGGCATCACTGCCAACGGCCTGAGCTACTTGGCCTCTCATTTGGCCTCTACCCTGTCCTGTTCCTTGAAATCGAAGCAGCTGCTGAATCTGCTCGCTATGGACTTTGGCCTGCTCCTTAAGCAACTTGCCGAACTCATCGACAACTCTCGAGGAAGAACTATCCTCACCCTCTACAGCTTTCCGCTTAGGAGGCATACTCTACAATGTGCTCACAAAACACCTATCAATAGATAACAATGGATAGATGCAAAGAAAACATACCCGGACAGTTGAAAGTAGACGAAGTCATATGCATTGGTCCAAAGAACGGTGCTCTGTTACCACTAAATGTGACACCTTGACCCGTTACAATTAAAATACAGCGGAATTAAAATTTTCAATTGAAGGATGGAAGGATTAAAATTTCATAACATAAAATCATTTACAAAATATTTGCAACCAAAATAAATACATGATCATTCAAATGACATATCAAAAACACAAAATATCATTTCTATGATCATGTCCAAAATGTCATCCTTCCAACTTCGTATGCATATGACCTCGGGCCACAATCACTGTCCTGGTCCGTCGCTCTTAGCTGCATCACATGAAAATAACTGAAATGAGTATAAAACTCAGCAAGTGGAACTCTTACATAGCAATGAACATAGCATACTCTGTAAAACATGGCTTTAAAACATTGAATACCATCAATCTATGAATCATAAATAACATAGCAATAACAATAACAATGAGATGGTATTCCTCTTTTCTCTGGTATGGATTGATATCAATAGTAACTCTGTCTGTGGTGCTCGTATCCCATCGATATAAATCGACAACTCTGAGGGATATAAGCCTATGGTCGTTGATCAACTAATTGCATGCAATCTCTGACTATGTATCTATCAATCCATAAATCAATTTGAATTCTCTCTTTGGCATCTAAACAAACACTTTGTAAACTCTTTTCTCTTGTATTCCCTTTTTCAATAATTGAGACATAAAATGCCTCCAATATATATAACAAGTGTATCAATACATAAACATGAATCAAATGAAGGGAATAACACATTAAAACCATTGAAATACCATACATATATTATCATGTGAGCACAA